>NW_007377553.1:10257-19587 GCF_000475195.1 Diaphorina citri | reverse complement strand
GAGAGAGGTTGAAAAATAGAGGAAGAGAGGGTACCAAACAATGGACGAGAAGGAGGAGAGACAAAGGAGAGGTTCCAGGAGTAGGAAGGATGACGAGAATAAGGGGGGGGTAGGAGGAGAGGTGGGGAAAGTCGGAGAAGAGATGAAGGAGAAGGAGGAAGAGAGGCTTCCGGGAGAGGGAAGAGAAGGAGAAGAGAGGGTACCAAACCATGGAATATATAGGAAGGATGAGGGGAGGGGGTAGTGGGAGAAGAGGGGAAGGAAAAGGGTAGAGAGGGAGGAGAGGAGGGAAAAGGAGGATGAGGAGAGGGGAAGGGAGATGAAAAACAAACATGACCGAGCTTGTGCAATCTGAGTGTGGGAAAAGAGGAGGAGAAGGAGAGAGGAGAAGAGGAGGGGGGGATGGGTTCGAAACCCGAGGGTGGGTAAAATAAATATCCGGAGATCAAGTGACCTCCGGTTAACCGCCCCCTCACTCGACTAGATTTTGTCCCATATCCTCAGTTTCGGGACGTTTGACACCGCAGGTTCTGTTTTGAGTTATAGGTACTCTGTAGCCGATCCGACGATGCCCAGTGTGGTTAAGGAACTATTTCGTTCAATGGCGTTGCTGATAATATAGGTACCTAAAATCAATCAGGATTAAAAAAAAAAGAATACAAAACAAAAAAGTAAAAAGATTTCGGTCCGGAAAATATTGTAAATTGTACCGTTGAACATTTACAATCATTTGTGACCTCTTTGACATTTTTCCTTTTCTCGAAAAAAAAATTGTCCTTTGAAAAATAATGTCAACTTGTCAACCCAAAAGCTCACTCGTTAGCTTGGTGGGTAGCGCGTAGCGCGTATTAGCGCGTCTGCCTTGTAAGCCCCAGGTCGCGGATTCCCACACGGAGCGGATTCTATTCTAAACCGATATGGTCAAAATTTTCGGAGTACGACCCATAGTAAATAGGAGTATGACCCATAGTAAATAAAGCCCAAAGGCTGGAGCCCCCTCGGCTTCCCTTAATTATTACGCTATCAAAGTTTTTTTGCCCCTCTTGAAGACTTGAACCCTTTTCGTATAGTTTTCGTGCATGTGAAAGCTCGTCAAAAAGTTAGTTTTCCAGTCGCCAACGACCGAAAGTTAATTTCAATTCTTATTGTAAATAATTCTGTAAATTGTGTTTTCTAAATGTAAATAAAGTTGTAAGACAGTGAAATAATGAAACTCGAATGTTTATTATTTTATAGACAAGTTTTGAATAAAATCCATCCCAGGCGGGAATCGAACCCTCAACCTAGCGCTTACAAGACAGACGCGCTATCCTCCAAGCTTACTTGGCCAGCTAGGGACTTGCAATTTTTAGTAGGTATACCTACTTTGAAACTTTGGGCTTTGGGGTATGCGTGTTCTAATATCTTACTCCTTCGTCCTCTCCACCTTATTTTCCCTCCCCTCTTCTGCCCTCTCCCCCCCCAAGTGCCCTCTTACGTCTACTCTCCCTCTCCTCTATGTTCCATTTCCCCTCTCCTCCCTTCGTTTCCCCTTCTCTCCACTCCGTCTACTGTAATATCTCCTTTTCTTCCCCTCCCCTCTCTCCATTTACCTTAATGTCTCCTTCCTCTCCCTCTCTTCCTTTTCTTCTTCTCCCTCCCCTCCTTTTCCTTTTCTCCCTCCCCTCCACCTCTAAGAAATGTCCATTTGAAATGACAAGGTGACAGGTTTATCTCGAAGATCTGACGAAACCCTCTGCTCATACTGCCTACTGTAATAGCTATGACTAATCCATCTCTCTCTCTCTCTCTCTCTCTGACTCATACTTCTGGAATGAAGTTCATCATTCTAAGCGCACAGCAAGACAAAAGCGCCATTCGGATATTCATTGAAGCATTGACCATTCGGTTAGCTATCAATGGATACCTAATGTACCTAAACCAAGGTATAAGCTATGCTTGTATGTACTTAAACCAATGTAGTTATAAGGAGCTATAAATAGATAGGTTGGGGGCACCTACTTGTTCAGCCTTCAAGTTATCTACCTACATAAGTACCTATGTGTTATCTGTGAATGGTCAGTACCTAAGTAAATAGGTACCTGTATGAAATAACTTACCATGCATGTACCTGCTAAAATAACACAAACGTCACGGATAACTTGGCAGTTAAGATACCATCCCTCCCTCAATGTTGATATGAAGTTTCACAAAGTTACCTGACATCATAGGCATAGGTAATGATAATGAGTTAATGACAATCCATTAGGTATACCTACCCTATAAAATAATAGAAAGTAAAAAGGATTTTTTTTTTTTTTTGGTTTTTTTAAAGGTTTAAAAAGATGAGTGTTTCACCATAGGCATAGGTAATGATAATGAGTTAATGACAATCCATTAGGTATACCTACCCTATAAAATAATAGAAAGTAAAAAGGATTTTTTTTTAGGTTTTTTTAAAGGTTTAAAAAGATGAGTGTTTCACCGCCGTTTTTTATTTCGTAGCGATGAAACAACTGCTACATTAGACGCATGTGGTCTGTGTCTGTGTCGTAGCATTAGTTATTGAAGTAATAATACTTACTACAGAGCGAGCGGTTCCTAGAGCTATTTAACTTATCCTAAACTTGCTTTGGGCCCTCTTTTTTTGTCCACAGTTAACCTATCTTTTTTTTCCTCTGGGGGTTTTGGTCCCGCCTGTCAGATCTCTTGGTTTATGTTAGGAACTGCTGACGGCTCTTAATGCTCTCATTTACCCACGTAATAATATCAACATTGCACTTTCATAAACCCAGATAAAGTTACATTTGCATCACACCTGATCATAACGCAAAGGGAACTACCATATAACATATACCATATCAATAATATTATAGGATGGGACTACACCCATATCTACCTATGTGATAAGTTGATAAATTTAAATTGTCCTGGCGTCAATGTAATCTTGAAAATATCACCCACCACAGAGCACGGAACCTTTTGATATTGATACTTTTTTTTTGTCTTTTTGATAACGGAGAAATTTGGGTCTTGTTTGAACAGACATCATTTTTTTAGTAGGTTTTAAAAAAAGGTTGGTGAACATAGATAGGTAGGTTAAAAAAAAGGCGCTTGTTGGTAGAAAAATTAACAATAAAGGCTTACCTATAAAGAACGGTTCCTAGGGAGCTAGGGACCACCTTGTCTCTTGAGCAAGACTCTTTGGACTGCTGGGTGAGGTGGACGCCTGAGGCGTTCTTTACCACCTAACCTGTGGAGCTTTATTATGAAGATGTCTGCATGATTTCCGAGTAAAGAAGGATTTTACTCCTTGACTGGAGTTGAACCCGCGCCCTCGTTTTGCCATAACTCTCGAACACGTTGTCAAAATTTGATAAAATTCGGCGAATATGCTTAGGTACTTATTGTTAACCACCTAAAATTGCTCATTAAGATTAACTTATGTACTCAATTAGCCCTTTGGGGAGCATCATAGGTTCTTTTTAGTTGAGGTCTACACTGCACCTATGGCCTGTGGTTAAGGTATTTCTTAGATACGGTCGGCGTATACCGATGTATAGTGGTTTTTTTTAAGAGGTTTGACAGAGGGAACTGCAACTGCCATGGTCCCATCGTCCCGAAATCAAAGAGAGAAGGAAGACAGGATAGGAGAAAGCCAGCCGTTCCGAGAACGAACATTATCCCATCAGGATAAAATCCGCCCCGGGTGGGAATCGAACCCGCGGCCTAGCGCTTACAAGGCAGACGCACTACCAACTAAGCTAACTAGGCTGGCAATCGAATCTCTATCAAAAAGGGTAAAGGGTAGATAGGTAGGTATACCGATTCCGTAATATCCAAGTGGGTTGTTTTTTTTTTTTTTTTTTTTTTTTTTTTTCCTGGGTAGGATTTTTCAGCACGCGATGTCAAGACTATTGGAATATTTTTCTGTGTATTCTCGCTCTCCTCTTTACGAGATTTGTTTCCGGTTAAGGGAGAGATTGGGGGTTAATATGCCACAGTTCACGCTTTCCTGTGGAGTGGGAGACACTTCATATTAGAGTGAGTGTGGGAGTGCTAACTGTCCTCCCCTGGCGAACCTAATGCCTTGGGCTTTTTTTAAGTGGTTTGACGGAGAGAACTGTAACTGCTAGGGTCTTATCGTCCCGAAATCGAATAAAGAAGGAAGACAGGATAGGAGGAAAGCCAGCCGTTCCGAGAACGAACATTATCCCATCAGGATAAAATCCGCCCCGGGTGGGAATCGAACCCGCGGCCTAGCGCTTACAAGGCAGACGCACTACCAACTAAGCTAACTAGGCTGGCAATCGAATCTCTATCAAAAAGGGTAAAGGGTAGATAGGTAGGTATACCGATTCCGTAATATCCTCGGTGTTTACTACTTGCGTACTGCAGTACTAGTTGCGTACTAAATTTTCAGGTAGACAGTACTACTTGCGTACTAAAGATGTACTACTTGCAATACTGGATAAAAACAGGTAGACAGCGATTTTAGTACGCAACTACTTAGATTACCTAGAAGGTCAAAATTGAAATAGTGCGCAAGTTACCTACAGCCAATATCTCAACGTTAAAAAAGTCGGTAGCTATAACAGAAGCAATGTACACCTGATGAGAGATTGGGAATCGAACTGCCACAGTTCACGCTTTCCTGTGGAGTGGGAGACACTTCATAGAGTGAGTGTGGGAGTGCTAACTGTCCTCCCCTAGCGAACCTAATGACTTGCCTTGGGCTTCAAATGTACAAAACTAGACTGGCAATCGAATCTCTATCGAAGAGGGTAAAAAAAAAAAAATCCCAATTTTTTTATACCGTAATATCCTCGGTGTTTACTACTTGCGTACTGCAGTACTAGTTGCGTACTAAATTTCCAGGTAGACAGTACACAGCGATATTAGTACACAACTAGAAGGTTAAAATTGAAATAGTATACAAGTTACCTACCTACTTGCGTACTGCAGTACTAGTTGCGTACTAAATTTTCAGGTAGACAGTACTACTTGCGTACTAAAGATGTACTACTTGCAATACTTACTGGGTAAAAACAGGTACCTACACAGCGATATTAGTACTCAACTAGAAACTAGAAGGTTAGAATTGAAACAGTATCTATATATATACAAGTTACCTAGAGCCAATATCCCAACGTTAAAAAAGTCGGTAGCTATAACAGAAGCAATGTACACCTGACATTCAATCTAGGGATTGTATAACAGTAAAAATCGGCTAGGACACTATTTAAAAGGGTTTCGATGTAGGTAACGGTAACACTATACCCTGATGTCTGCTAAAACAACCACTGGGTTATGAGTAGACACGTAAACATACCTACTACCCACTAACCTTTATCATAGTTATTGAAGTAATAATACTTACTACAGAGCGAGCGGTTCCTAGAGCTATTTAACTTATCCTAAACTTGCTTTGGGCCCTCTTTTTTGTCCACAGTTAACCTATCTTTTTTTTTCCTCTGGGGGTTTTGGTCCCGCCTGTCAGATCTCTTGGTTTATTTTAGGAACTGCTGACGGCTCTTAATGCACTCATTTACCCATGTAATAATATCAACATTGCACCTTCATAAACCCAGATAAAGTTACTTTTGCATCATACCCGATCATAACGCAAAGGGAACTACCATATAACTACCCCTATCAATAATATAGGATGGGACTTCACTAGGGATTGCAATGCGGGATCCCGCAATCCCGCGGGATCCCGCACCTTTTTCCAATCCCGCAATCCCGCAGTTTTTAGCTGCTGGATTTGCGGGATTTTTCGGAATTAATGGATCCATGAATTAAGATAAAAATACCACAAAGAAAAGGTTTAAAATAGGTCGAATAACCCTTTTTTTATGAACTCTACAGGCACCTTGATTTTTCTGTCTACAGGTAGTCTGGTTTCAAGTAGTGTTTCTTTTGTTCTCCTGATTTGAAAGGATGATATTGGTCTTGCAAATCTTGTACTTATTTCTTAGATACGGTCGGCGTATACCGATGTATAGTGGTTTAAATGTTTAACCCTCCAAAAAGAAAGGGCCTTATCGTTTCAAGTTCTTAGCCCCCTCTCCTCTTCTGCTTTCAGTTACCAAAGTTCAAATCCCGTCCGAACTGTCCCCCCTCGGGGTTCACCCCCACCCCACCTCCCCCTCCACGGACTACACCACTCCGTTGACGGCACTCAAATACCCCCCCCCCGCCGCGTTGAGTCAGCATCAATCATTGCTGAATAACTCCGGCCGGACGAACTTCACCAATAAGCAGCTGACTGAGCTGGAGAAGGAGTTCCACTTTAACAAATACCTAACGCGGGCGCGCCGAATTGAGATCGCGTCGGTGCTGCAGCTCAATGAGACGCAGGTGAATTATTTGTATAAATTTACGGGAATTCCCATTTTTACAATTGAAACTTATCATAATACAATATAACATTAAAAACCAATATGTACTTTAATAAAATACTAAAAACAACCTCAGTGGTGTTAGTGGTTAGCGCGGTGGACTTTGGATCTGGAAGTTGGTGGTTCGAGTCCAAGTGAAGTCATAAAATTTAGCGTAGTGATTTAAGCAGGGAACTTTACATTTACATGTGCTTAACACAATTAAAATTCCTTTTTAATAAAATACTAAAAATATGTAGGTAGTAGATATACCTACTAAAAGTACATTCTGACATAAAAAATACCTACGTCAATGGTTGAATCTTTGTCTAACTGGCGCGTTATTCTATTTACAGGTGAAGATTTGGTTCCAGAACCGGCGCATGAAGCAGAAGAAGAGGATCAAGGAGGGCATCCTGATTGGCGTAGGGGAAGGGAGCCTGATGGGGGCCCAGGGGTCGTCGCCCAATGGGGGCCTTTACCGTTGAACCTTTGACACGTTTGGCAACGTAGCCTACTTTTTAGATGACTCCTTGCTGCCATATTCAAATGGATAAGGTATAGTGGCGTAATCTGTTTGTAATACTTGTAATTTGGAATTACATTAATGAAGGCCACTGTTCGAACAGTCTCAGCTTGCCTACTGAAATAATCAGTGACGTAACTAGCCAGCCTAGTTAGCTTGAAGGGTAGCGCGTCTGCCTTGTAAGCGCTAGGCAGCGGGTTCGATTCCCGCCCGGGGCGGATTTTATCCTGAACGGATAATGTTCGTTCTCGGAACGGCTGGCTTTCTCCTATCCTGTCTTCCTCCTCTCTTCCATTTCGGGACGATAAGACCTTGGCAGTTACAGTTCCCTCTATCAAACCTCTTTTTTTTTAAGCATTACCTAATTCGAGTTTCAACCACCCTACACCACTGGGGGAGTGCCATGACTCGTATAAAATGAGTAATCCGGAATAGTTCATGCCTACTAATCCAAATGACTTCTGCCTTCTTACTTACTAATCCGGAAAAAAGCCTCGTGAGTAAGAAAGTAGTTAGAAATGTAACTAACTTCCTAACCTACTGGTAAACTTGTACAATGAGGTCAAAGAGTGTTTTTGTTTCTCTTATGCCCACCACTCACGCTCAAACGGTCTGACAAACCGTCTGCCAGACCATCTGCCAGACCGCGGTCTTGCGGAAATAGGTCTGTCAGACCGTCCTAACGTGTGTGGCAGAACATGCTTGAGACCTGGGTAGATGTTTCCTCCACACACAATCAGACTGTTTTGTTTGTGAATTCGCGATAAAATAAAAAGTGTTCAATACAGCCTTAACGTCATTGTATAACTGCTGGGGTGCCGGATATAGGGACTGAGAAGTGGTCCTTATTAGTTAAGAGGTTCCTCATAAAGGGGTAGGGATGTAGGGAAGCAACCCGTAGTAAGGGAAAGGTGTTGAATATAGGGATCGGGAAGTAACCCTTAGTAAGGGGGAAGTACCTCATGCTCATGCAACATGAAAGAGATAGTAGTGATCCTCAGTATGAAGTTAGCCTAATTTCAGAACAGGGAATGTCCATACATAATTATGTAGGTACAGGGAGAGAGTACCTAGTCTTGACCAATGGTAGCATACCGAATTAGCGAAGTATTTGTAATGTAAATGCAGTTTCTTTGTGTTATTATGTCACAACTTTAGTGCTCACTGCAGCATTGTAGGATTTTCCCAATATCTCAATCCTAAAATCCAATGCTTACCTACCGTGCTGGCACCGGTCGCTATGCACATTTACATGTCATAGCTACTCATTTTCCTCACGAGGTTGAGTAAGCCCCGCAACAGCCAGTCACGGAATCAATCATTTGCATGATACAAATTTCTTGACCTCGCCGGGAATCGAACCCGGCTCTCCCGCGTGCAAGGCGAGCGCAGTGACCACTACGCCATGAGAGCTGATTACCGAAGTATTTAAGAATCGAATAACCTGCGTCATTTATAATTCTGCATGAACCCTTTTGTAGGGAGAGGTGCCTAATAACGGGATAACGCATCAGAGTTGATTCCAGAACTGGGAATAGGTACCTACAGGTAAAATTATTTTAGAAACAATAATTTGGCTCACTTATTATTATACCCTGGACGAGACATTTAGGTGGTCCGATATACTCGGCTACCTATTCGGTAAAGCCACTTTTCGCTGACAAGATCCGGACAGACCGTCTGCCAGACCGCGGTCAGACCGTCTGCCAGACCGCGGTCTCGCGGAAATAGGTCTGTCAGACCGTCCTAACGTGTGTGGCAGAAAATGCTCGAGACCTGGGTAGATGTTTCCTCCACACACAATCAGACTGTTTTGTTTGTGAATTCGCGATAAAATAAAAAAGTGTTTAATACAGCCTTAACGTCATTGTATAACTGCTGGGGTGGGTTTCACCAATATTTTTTCCGCCCTCAGAAGGCCTTTTAAGCTAACAACCTGTTAAATTAAATTTGATTTAAATAGGCTTAACAGGGCTGTTAATCTAACAGGGCTGTTAGGGACTAAAAAGAAGGTTGGTGAATCGAACCCGGGACGTTCTGCCTGGTAGTTGGATGGTCACGGTAGGTTAGATAAGACGTCCGCCATCCACAGGGATATGAACCCCGTGTACCATACTGGACTTGGAACCTGCCAGGAATAGTATCACCTCCACCACTTCCTCTGGTTCTGGAAGAGAAGGTAAAATATCCTGGTTAAAATGAGATAAAATAATGAGATCCTGTTCAAATGAGAACCCTAACAAAGGACGTTTTTTGATTTAGCTTTATGTAAAAAATCTGGTGTGAACATCACACGACTTTCTTTATCCTATTGAATGATGCTTATTTGAGTATTATTTAACCCTAACTTTTACCATATTTCTAACCATTTAGTCGGTATAGCTGAAAACCACCAAAAAACGGTCGAAATCCGTCCAAAAGGGGTCAAAATACCGCCAAGCG
>NW_007377553.1:9943-10094 GCF_000475195.1 Diaphorina citri | reverse complement strand
TTCTCGAGATATTTTGTTTACAGACAGACACACACACGGACCAATGGCTGAAACTTTGGATTTAGGCTCTAGTTTTTTGATTACATTACTTTCCTTCCTATAGGATAAGGAAAGTAAAAAATGGTGTTTTGGATTATTATTCTGAAATCCA
>NW_007377553.1:0-2276 GCF_000475195.1 Diaphorina citri | reverse complement strand
TTCCGCCCGGGGCGGATTTTATCCTGATGGGATAATGTTCGTTCTCGGAACGGCTGGCTTTTTCCTATCCTGTCTTCCTTCTCTCTTCGATTTCGGGACGATAAGACCATAGCAGTTACAGTTCCCTCTGTCAAACCTTTAGACACTCACCTGCAAATCGGCCCAGTGGGGTTTTGGCCAACATGGGCCCAGCCTTCGCTGGATCTGACCACCCTGTTCGGCCCATCTGTAAAAAAAAAAAAATGAGATAAAATAATTTCACCCGAATATTATACGGCCCTAATTCCAGGGCCATGGTTCTGGTGATGGAATCTAGGGGGTAGTGCGTCTGCCTTGTAAGCGCTAGGCCGCGGGTTCGATTCCCGCCCGGGGCGGGTTTTATCCTGATGGGATAATGTTCGTTCTCGGAACGGCTGGCTTTCTCCTATCCTGTCTTCCTTCTCTCTTCGATTTCTCTAGCAGTCACAGTTCCCTCTGTCAAACCTCTTTAAAAAAAAACTTGATATTTGCATTCGCTTAAAAAAGTACAGTTACGGAACGGCTGGCTTTCTCCTATCCTGTCTTCCTTCTCTCTTCGATTTCGGGACGATAAGACCATAGCAGTTACAGTTCCCCCTGGCTTTCTCCTATCCTGTCTTCCTTCTCTCTTCGATTTCGGGACGATAAGACCATAGCAGTTACAGTTCCCTCTGTGTTCCTATCCTGTCTTCCTTCTCTCTTCGATTTCGGGACGATAAGACCATAGCAGTTACAGTTCCCTCTGTCGGCAGGCTTTCTCCTATCCTGTCTTCCTTCTCTCTTCGATTTCGGGACGATAATCGCTTTCTCCTATCCTGTCTTCCTTCTCTCTTCGATTTCGGGACGATAAGACCATAGCAGTTACAGTTCCCTCTGTCAACTTTCTTCCACCTGGCTTCCTTCTCTCTTCGATTTCGGGACGATAAGACCATAGCAGTTACAGTTCCCTCTGTCAAACCTCTTTAAAATGGTTCGATTCCCGCCCGGGGCGGATTTTATCCTGATGGGATAATGTTCGTTCTCGGAACGGCTGGCTTTCTCCTATCCCTCTCTTCCTTCTCTCTTCGATTTCGGGACGATAAGACCATAGCAGTTACAGTTCCCTCTGTTAAACCTCTTTAAAAAACTCTCTTCCTTCTCTCTTCGATTTCGGGACGATAAGACCATAGCAGTTACAGTTCCCTCTGTTAAACCTCTTTAAAAAAGCTTCCTTCTCTCTTCGATTTCGGGACGATAAGACCATAGCAGTTACAGTTCCCTCTGTCAAACCTCTTTAACCTGGCTTCCTTCTCTCTTCGATTTCGGGACGATAAGACCATAGCAGTTACAGTTCCCTCTGTCAAACCTCTTTAAAATGGTTCGATTCCCGCCCGGGGCGGATTTTATCCTGATGGGATAATGTTCGTTCTCGGAACGGCTGGCTTTCTCCTATCCGGTCTTCCTTCTCTCTTCGCTTTCGGGACGATAAGACCATAGCAGTTACAGTTCCCTCTGTCAAACCTTTAGACACTCACCTGCAAATCGGCCCAGTGGGGTTTTGGCCAACATGGGCCCAGCCTTCGCTGGATCTGACCACCCTGTTCGGCCCATCTGTGTCATGACCACTGTAGGCTGTACACTGTTCACCCGAATATTATACGGCCCTAATTCCAGGGCCATGGTTCTGGTGATGGAATCTAGGGCTGCCTTGGAGGCCGAATAGATGGTGTGACCTTCCAATGCAGTCTGGAAGAAAATAGAATAATAATAATAGAAATAAGAAACAGAGGCCGGCCTAGTTAGCTTGGCGTCTACCTTGTTAGCGCTAGGTCGCGGGTTCGATTCTAAACTGGGGCGGACTTTATCATGAACGGATAAGATTCGTTCTCGGAACAGCTGGCTTTCTCCTATCCTGTCTTCCTTCTCTCTTCGCTTTCCGACGATAAGATCTTAGCGGTTACAGGTCCCTCTGTCAAACCTCTTAAAAAAAAAACTTTAGCAGTTATACAGTGTCTGAACCGTAAGAAACCACTATGGTATTATTTACCTTGCCAGCTATGGAGGACACGTTGACAATACTACCCTGTATTTTATGATCAATCATTGTTTTGGACACCACTTGACTAATGTTGATGACTGCTTTTATATTCACATCAAATATGCTGAAATAATAGTAAAAAATAAAATAATAATACCTAATAAGTAATAAAAAAATCTGGTGTGAACATCACACGACTTTCCTTATCCTATTGAATGATGCTTATTTGAGTGTTCTTTTA
>NW_007377552.1:285891-338237 GCF_000475195.1 Diaphorina citri | reverse complement strand
TTCATACAAATGGTGAGAGAATCGGCACTGTCAATCACCCATTCAGTCTTCTAAACTCAAAAATGCTTCTAGTAACTAGTAACTACCGACTATTGGTAATCCCTATAAATGACATTTCAGCCAGATGGACGGTCAACCAATTCAAATCTGGCTTCCACCTCCCAAACATCCAGCTCTGTTAGAGCTTGACGTATGACGATCTCACTGGACGCTCGAGTATTTAAATCTTGAATTTCTCTTATGTGATCCTGAGGACAAAAGCAAATGGAAACATTGGGTTAAAAAAAAAAACGACACCACAGGTAGCCAAAATCTGAAGAAAGTGAGGAGCTCTTGAAAATTGGTGCAGGCACTTCAACATCCACATTTCCAACCTGTTCCATCTCTTAGCAATCTTTCCTCGCTTCTCACCCCTTCCCTACATAACAAAACCCAGGGATTCTCACCTCCCCTATTGAATGTCCATAAACTCACCATGATTTTGGATTTCAGACTGAGAATATCCCTGAACGTAATAAGCTCGATGGGTTTGTAAGGTGCTTCCACAATGGAGTAGAACTCCAACCAATGCTTATCACTGAAAGTTTCACCCCGGACATATTTCAAGTTAGGGATTACACTTTTATACTTCTCAATCTCTTTGTTCAGCTTCACCGTTAGGGGCGAAGTCTGGCGGGCATTCAACTTGGCTGCCCATTCGGCAAGAAAATCTTCCAACTTCTGCACACTTCGACTTCGGATGACTATCCATTCTTCTTTGCCAAGATCGTCCAAACTGGTCATAAAGTTGCTGAATAGTGACCAATTTTCTTCGTAGTTCTTCAGATCGGTCTCGATTTCGTCACATATGGAATAATCCGGGAGTTTCAAGCTGAACTTCTCATGATTGTCTCTGAAAAAGAGAGGAACCAGTTTCAAGAAGATATAAAGGTGAGTCCACATGTCTGCACTCAGACTAAGAACAAGCTTTTATGTACATGGGTGAATCAGTAGAAATTTACTTCTTGCTCAAATACAGCACTTTAAAATACAAAGGTAGGTGATGTTCTTGTACTTTATAAGTACTCACCTACTCTCCTACTCACATATGGATCTGAGCCAGTAAGGTTACTTCTAAAGAAACTCACTTGTTTTTGCCGATATCTTCGACCAACTTGTTCCACTCTTTGCTTTTCTCTTCAATCACTCGAACACGGGCAAGAAGAACACCATCATCATCATCATGTCGTTCATCCAAGCTCACATATGGATCTGAGCCAGTAAGGTTACTTCTAAAGAAACTCACTTGTTTTTGCCGATATCTTCGACCAACTTGTTCCACTCTTTTCTTTTCTCTTCAATCACTCGAACACTGGCAAGAAGAACACCATCATCATCATGTCTATCATCCAATAAGCCACGGTTGAAAGAAGTTCTGGGATGAAAACGATGTTCTCTGGACACTGGCCTTCATTGACTGAAAGTGTAAAGCAAAAATAGGTTAATTAAAAAATAGCTACCAAATTGGTATTCAATTTTAGTACTTTCAAGTAATAGATAGGTACTATTTTAGACACCCACATCAGGGCACCTTTGATTCTTGTACATTTGTACTTTAACTTATTTCAAGATTTCTTACATACATACAGTACCTACCTATCTAAAATACTTTGAACAGTTTCGCTGATGACCCTATGCGATAATTTCCATAGCTAACTTCGGTCCAGGAAAACATCCTAGACAAATCCAGCACTCACCCAGTTGTTTGAAAGCTGCTTGCACCATGAGCATCCAATCCTTGGGCTCTACTTCTACAAGAGAAGCATCAATTCGGCCCACACTCTCACACACAAAGAATGTACTGCTTAGTTCCGAAAGTCGGACGGGAGATAGCCATTCGTTTTCAACGATATTCTCAAAAAGTGAGTCGTACTTGTCACGATCTTCAACAGACGCGAGCTTATCCCGGAAAATTCGGGAGCTTTCGTAGCGAACAACCTGAAAACAATGATAAATATGTATTAGGTAAGAAATAATGATGTCACTCAACCCTTAGAGACCCTCTGAGTAATTATCAAAATTCACTGAACCGGTTCTGATATCCTGATTTCAAATACTTTTTAGAGTGGACGTATCTTTGGTTTCAGCTTACCTTGATGGCAATTTTGGGATCCGAAATGTTGCCATAGCGTTCCAGTCCTCGACAAAACTCGGTCAAATCTCTCGGAGAAAAACTGTAGTGAGGATATTTCCTACTGGTGAAGACATCATTTATCTGAAATCACATCATTTGGTATTGTTTTAGTTGATAATATTAATGACATCCATAATCAAATTACAGGTCCAATAGCTAGGACAAAAAGGCCGTTCCTGGAAGATTTCTCAAATATTTTGAAATCACTATGGCCCACGAAAATTAGTAGGCAGTCATCTAAACTGCCATAATAGTGGTAGGTGTAATAGATAAATGGCGCAGTCAAATATTAATGACATCCATAATCAAATTACAGGTCCAATAGCTAGGACAAAAAGGCCGTTCCTGGAAGATTTCTCAAATATTTTGAAATGGCTATGGCCCACGAAAATTAGTAGGCAGTCATCTAATCTGCCATAATAGTGGTAGGTGTAATAGATAAATGGCGCAGTCGACAAAAATGAATGAACTTTACCTCATTATACAAGTTGATCATGATTGACGAAATGCTCGTTGCCATTTTCTTGTTTGAAAACAATTTGCTCAAATTGGTGCCATAGATCAACATCAGATCCTCTCTTGAAGGCGACCTAAAGAAAGGAAAATAGCTACATTAGTTGGTCAAGCTTTTGTGAACTTAATCAATCTTTGGTTTGTAAGTACTGTTGATTTCTTTGACAAAAAACAATATGATAATCTTCGATGATATTCTTCGAGTACTGTCCAATGGTACTATGCCGTCCTCATCTATTGTAGATATAAATAAGGTAATTAATTCTCCTCACCCGAAGTTCATAATGCAGTTGATAGAAGTAAACCTGGTGCTAAGAAGGTCGGATTTGGTGACACTGCAGACGATGTGAACTCTGTCTATTCCTACCCACTCTAGAGTACTAGCCTCGTAGAAACCTCCGTATGAGATTATCTGTGGAATAAGAAATGACACGACAGTAGAACAGTCAACTGGCCACAATTAGGGTAGATTCTGGATTCTCTTGAATCCATTGGTAAAAGTTCAAAAAATAAACAAAAAGTAAGGAAAAATTGTTTCATGAAGTTTCGTAAATACATCGTTGACAAAAAAGGTATCGCTGAACATCAAAAGTGTAGGTAATATTTAATAGAATTCACCCACGAAAAGGCCGGGCAATAGCCACCTGACACATTTACCTGTACAAATTATCGTGCAAATATTTAATTGTTTGGCAGAGATTTGATGTCACTCTATAACTGATAAAATCTTTAGTGACATACCTATGTCCAATTGATCTCTGGCCAATGAATGAAAATATCTACCTGTTGCAGAAATGCCACCAGCATATTTGACCCCCACTTGTCGTTGCGAGCCAGATTCAAATCTTTGAAGTACAGCACAAGTCTTTCACCATTGTTCGGGACGTAGACTCTTCCTCTATTGGACGACACGGTCATGCATAGTTGAGACAACTTGTGAAGCACATGCTGCGGAGTGATACTCGCGCTGCAGTGAATAGTTGCCAGTTCGACTCCCCGGATTTGCGATAGGCAGTCTTCTAAAATCAGACTGCATCACAGATTCATAGAGATGAGTATGGAATTTTATTTATTGTCTGCATAATTTTATACATTATAAAATTAATTTAGAAACTTTGTATCCCCTGAACTACAGTTGTTGTCGAACTGTATATTAAATTTTTCGATTGTAATACGTGGTAAGGCCGGGTACTCATGTTCATTTCAACACTACAGGATGCAAAACTGAACGTAATTAGGCGCCATATCTTATGTACATTCTTATAGTTGGACCATCTATAAGGCCATTCCCCTTATGTATGATTTTTTTCTGCTTAATACTGTCCACGAAATGTGTTTAAAGAAGAGAAATTTCCCTTTACCTTTTCCCCGAACCATGCGGACCTTGCATGATGAACGGAACTGAAGCTTGAATCCACGGCATGATCACATCTATGGAAGCTTTGACTTGGGCCGTCAAAATGAGACCACCATGATCCAATTCAGATCCAGATTCATTCACGTGGATATCGACGGAGTCCCTGTCCTCATTGTAGTAGCAGAGGCTCATCTGTGAGACGTCCGCGACAAATTCACCTGTCCATTCCAAAACCTGGGTCAAAACAATGTAAAATCATACGAAACACTCATATTGGTTCACTTTTCAAGTTTACCAACTTAACCATACACGAAAAGGCCACACCGAGGCTTAGGTGTAAGGGCAAACAGCCCTAAAACAGCTTCTACTAATCTTAACAACGTAATACGAAGAAATTGGAAATTGAATAATTGATGCCCACCAGCAACCCCCGATTTGACTTACCTGAGCTGAAAACGTATTTCGGCTGTCAGCAGTTAGATTAGATCCGAGGCCTTTGATGAGCGCCACACACATGTGGGCCTTGGATTGGACGTCTGCCATATGTGATAATCCGTTCAGTATGATGCCCGTCAGTGAAACTTTTACAGCCAACTCCCCTCTTTCCTTGACCCAGGCCACCCCTTGAAAAAGAAGAAACAGTTCTAATTTTGTCGAGATACAGGTAAGCAAGATCGAACTGAATCCCTAAGCCACACATTAGATTTTAAAAAGATTAGGAATTTTATTAAAATGCCTAACCATTACCATTAGGTATAAAGACCGGTAGCAAAAGTTTACAATAATTATGTAGATTGTAGATACATACCTTTCAAGAAATAGGATTCAATATACGCTTGTAAAGTTACACGTTTTTCTTCCGGCTGTTTATTTACCCAGGATGAGACCAAACACTCTATGTCAATGTCTTCGTCACTGAAAAAGAGATATCAAATCAATTTATAAGAAAGAATAATAAGAAATGCCAAAAGGAATTTGGCAAAAGAAAGAAAGAAAGTACAAAAGAACCAAGGTGAAAAAGCTCAGAACTAAGAATCTTACCTCAGTAAAATGATTCCCATACGAGAAATAGTAGCTGGAGAAGCATGCTGCAAGTCATGAGTTTCGAAAAGAAAGTTTACTCCCGGACCAAACTGAATTCTCCAGCCGGATGGTAAAGTCAAGAGGCGATTGTCATCTAGGACGGAATTCAACGATTCAATCCATTCTGGATCCACATCTCCGTCACACAAAATCCAAGACTCGGTCCCCAGCGGTTCTGCATACACCTGGAAATAAAAGAGCCTTTTGTAGTTGTCGTACTAAGTTAGTTCATAAAATATAAATCAGTTTGATTGGTTTGAGATCAAAGTTAAGTAAATAGGTAACAAAAGTGATTGGACGAACGAAAATTATTACATTGGGAAGGAAGAGGATGCAAAAAACGAAAAAGAGATAAGAGAAATTTCTAAAAGAAATCTAGATAATCTCCTTACAATGTCATATATTTTGATACCCATCCTCAAAGATTCACAATTTTCCCCACAAACCTGCTGTGCTGTATAGCTTAGCACGCCATCCGTCCACTGTCGCGTATCAAGATCAATTTGCCCAAGCAGCTGCGTTCTTGGCATAGCCTTCGGATTGATTGTGTATTGCTGAACTGGATGTCCGCTCTTCTGCAGAGTTTGTTTGAGGATTCTGCAGATGGTGGTTTTTCCGGAACCGGACGGACCCACAATGACGACGCCCATTCTCTGCTGGAGTTGCTCGTACAGTTCCAAACATTTGCGTTCCTGAAGACAAAAGAATAGGTAAGTATAATCGAGAAGTCATCATCAAGGAGTTATGAGTTACACAACTGGTTTGGTGCAGCTTTCCATTTATACAATGACGACGCCCATTCTCTGCTGGAGTTGCTCGTACAGTTCCAAACATTTGCGTTCCTGAAGACAAAAGAATAGGTAAGTATAATGGAGAAGTCATCATCAAGGAGTTATGAGTTGCACAACTGGTTTGGTGCAGCTTTCCATTTATTTCTGATCCACATGCTCTTTCGTCCAGCTCGCCAAAGTCCTGTTTTTGTTCTCGGCCTCAATAATCACCTCCATCATCTGAGGACAAAGAAATATGTAGTGATTACCGGGGACTTCGTATTGGGGATATGATGGGAGTTCATGACGTTCATGTCAACAAGGAACGACATGTTGGACAAGCACCATAATTAACCCAATATTGAAATTCCTGTCCTTTCTCTTTGCTATCGATCAAAATCACCTTTGAATTCCCGTCATATTGTTCTAAATCTTGTCCCACTTGAGCCGAAACTTTTCAATTTCTTGCTGTAAATTTTCCGTCTGTATGATCAAATTGTTCTTCATGGTTTCCACCTGAAAATGAGGATAGAGGAGCGCAAATTGAAATTGAACTTATATGAAGAGGAAGAATCACTTAATGATCTTGAGAATATACCTATCTACATGGTACAGACAAAGTTAATTCTTTAGACAGAGTTACCTAGGCGTAAATAACTATCACTATGATACATAACTGCAACAACGCAACACATATTAAACAAAAGGATGGTTAGAATCATCCATTAATGACTTAGAATGTTCTCGAGAAGTTAGCTTAGAGAGAAATAGTGACTCAACATGTCCCTGAGTGGGGTTCATATCTCTCATACTTTGTGAAAATTAAGAAGAAGCTGCTCGTTTCATTGAGACGGTGACTTCGACACGATCATATCAGTCGATCTAGAGCTAGGGAGACACCTTGCGGTTCAACTTCCCGTCTAAAAGTGAGTCCAAATATAGTCGGTGAATCTATGTTTTCGAGGGAGTGTGGACTGTGGACGTTTCAGTCAACATCGATCGACGGCCAGTCGACTATGTGTGGACACACCTTTAAGTACGCAGTTCATAATTTACCTGACGTGCACTGTAGACGAGCCCCAGTTCCTTGTAACTGTCCCGAATATTCTTGACAAAAGCTTCGTATCCAGACGACAGGAACGTAACGTCCGGGAAAATGTCCTGAATAAGGAGATCAAACTGAGTCGAATCTGAGAACGTCAATTTGGACAAAGTATTGAGTCGGAGCACCTGAACTACGAGACTCATTTCGTTAACATCCGTAGACTCGGTCTTCTCATTTTTGGCGGATTTTAGGGCAGATCCACAGCCGGCGACTACAGTCTTCAGGGCGCGCAGTCCCCAATCGTAATGTTGCTGAGGGGATAACAGTTTTCTGGAAAAGAGGAAATGCGAGTATCAAGAAATGGAGTTTTTAACCTCGGTATCTACATACATGGCAAAGTAGTTACACCCTGTTTTCCTCGAACAAAGAACTTATGACACAGACCAACCTACGGCTTTTGGTCAAAATGTCAAAAATCTTTGGTTTATTATAATTACTTACCTATTTAAATTCTACATACCAAGATAATTTTGCGATTTCTTGTCCCCAAGTTTTCGACGCTCTGAAATTTAAATCCCAATCCGAGGCTACACTTAGGTTTTCTCGTATGATGTGTTCAAAATCGACATTGCCCAAGGCAACTCTGTCTTCCCATTGATCCTTGATTTCAATCAGTTTGTTGAACAAATCCTCAGCGCGCTTGAACACCAAGGCAAATCTTGAGGCATTTCTGAAATCATAGGAAAGGAAGCTTTAAGAATATGAAAGGCAGAAAGGCCTTGAAACTAAATCAACTAGGACAAAAAGAAAGGAAATTCTTGAACCTGCATCAGTTCTTGAACTTCCTAATTTAAATTTACGTAATTTGATCTCAAATGTGAAGAATGAGCAAAGGAGATAAAAGAAGTGAAAGTAAAATTACCTCTCAATGATCAAGGGGAAAATTTGAGTATTTTCATCCAGTCCGCGAAAATTCTGAGGAATGCTGAGGAACGTTTTGAGTTGCGAGTAATATTTCATGCGGATTTCTTCCATCGGAGGATGATATTGCAGTTTCTGCTGTCGATAGACCAGCTCCACTTTCATTTCTGGTAGATGTTGATTGAGAGCTTCCAGTCCTAGTTGGTACTGATAGTCCAACGCCTTGTATAGTTGATGATCCCAGTGGTTCTTCCACAACTTTGTATTGGTAAACTGGGCAGAGGAAAAACTATTTCAATACGACAAAAGAAGGATTTTAGATTCAAACTACAATAATCATTATGATGAAATGTAACTTTTCACGCTCCCTTCATAATTTATAAAATCTCATCAACTTACTTATTCAAGGAAATTTAAGGACATTTTTCATTTTTTTTTTTTTATTTTTTCAATACACAAACTTACTTGTCCTTCCACTTCTTTGACAATGGCTCTCATGTCCTTGATATGCTCCACCACATTGTTTCCTGGAATAAAAGAGTCACCAACAAAATCACTATTGTTCCGCAAGTAACTACTGTCCAGTGATGTAACCAGAGAGTGATGTAACCAAGTTGGCCATCAAAAGAACTTGGGTACGACTAGAAAAAAAGACCAAGAATAAGCACCAGCCTTTTGAGACCACATTGTTTCCTGGAATAAAAGAGTCACCAACAAAATCACTATTGTTCCGCAAGTAACTACTGTCCAGTGATGTAACCAGAGAGTAAGACCAAGTTGACCATCAAAAGAACTGGGGTACGACTAGGAAAAAAGACCAAGGATAAGTACCCCATTTATTCTGTATGTACCCCATTTATTCTATGTCTTCTGAACATAAATGCAATAAGAATGGGAATTTTTACTGTAAACTTGGAATCAGTACTGGCCGTGCTCTCAGATCAAATCACATTGCCCTATAAAATTACCTTGAAAAGGAAAGTAAAAAGAAAGCAAAATGTTTTTACTTATTCGAATGGTAGACAGAGTTATGCTTCCTGGCTTATGGTTTGGGGCAGTTTGCAGAAAAAAATGAAAAATCAATGGACTTCCCATAGTTTACCTTGTCAATCATTCCGGAATGGTACCAAGCGAGCTTGTTGTTTTCATTGGCCAGTTTTTCCACCACTGTTTGAAGTCTTCCTATGTAAGAATTTACCGCTCCGGTATTGGTCCAAGTGATTCCATGCTGTCCTTGAACTAACTTGGCAAGTTCCAAGGCTGTGGCCAGCATCATAGGCCGTTGAGAGATCACCATTCGATCCCCGATGGTGTTGTGAATGTTTGCTACCTGTTGGAAGAAATCGAATATAAAGGAATGGGTTATCCACACATAGTCGACCCCGTGAATCGATGGTCGATTGAAGAGGTGAATCTATATTGTTGAGGCAGTGTACGGTTTCAGTAGACGTCCTTCGGTCGACGGTTTCGACTGTGTGTGGACACTCCTTAAGCACATTCCGAAGTGCAATTGGTATGATTTTAATAGCTAGATTTTTCTCATTTTCACCTAAATATGTATGAAAGGTGCAATTAAAACAATAAATGGCGATGGCGCCCACATTGAGACTCAAATTCACCTAATATTTTAGATTTAGATGAAAATCATTATAAGGTTGATCGGATGAAATAGTTTTTCAGAACTTCACAACAATTCAATTCTTTTTGTAACAATTCTGTCTGAGTAGTATGCTGAGCCATTTTGTCAACCCTTTGGGCAAACAAAATGGGCAGCCCATCAATAAAATTTTATTGATTTTCTCTCTCTATGGAAATTGATGGTTTACCTGTTCCAAAGCTTTGGCCTGCGTCATAAATTGTTTAGCTTGGTCCGCAGCATTGTCAATGTCTTCTGGTATTTTGTACCCCAATATCTTCAAGTTGCGTACCTCATTCATAAGCCGAACCAAGTTGGGATTGTAATTGACGTGCATGAGCTTTCCTTCTTCAAAATAAACGACGGACTCGTTCGTTTTGAGACTGGAAAAAAGTGCCAAAATTTTACAGGCATGGGACATTTTTTCAATTTTTTACACTTAACTGTTTGTGTAAATTAGAACTATAGAGTTTAGATTTAGAATATTTTAGATTGTAGGTAATGTTCTAAAATTTTCTGAGAAGTAATCCATACGAACTCAAACACTAAAAGTTCCCCATCACCTATAGGAGAAATGGGATTCGGTGGGGAACAATAACCGATCCTTGCGATACGCCATACCTATTCTGATTTGTGATACATTGACGAAAAACAATAAGTTGGGATTGTAATTGACGTGCATGAGCTTTCCTTCTTCAAAATAAACGACGGACTCGTTCGTTTTGAGACTGGAAAAAAGTGCCAGAATTTTACAGGCATGAGACATTTTTAATTTTTTACACTTAACTGTTTGTTTAAATTAGAACTATAGAGTTTAGATTTAGAATATTTTAGATTGTAGGTAATGTTCTAAAATTTTCTGAGAAGTAACCCATACGAACTCACACACTAAAATTTCCCCATGACCTATAGGAGAAATGGGATTCGGTGGGGAACAATAACCGATCCTTGCGATACGCCATACCTATTGTGATACATTGACGAAAAACAACTTACCTAAGAATCTTCTTGCTGACATCTTGACTCGTCTGATCCAACCATTTCTCAAATTGTTCTGAATGGTACAGTTGCAGCTCTTTCTTTACCGAGTCCACTGTAGATTTGAACTGATCGTATGCTGGCAAATCGTCCAGCAATTCCTGACTGACTTTTTCAATGTCTATGATCTGAAATTTTGAAACATCTAGGTAAGTAAAAAAAATCAAAAATAAATACCCTTGGTTTTCCTATTTGCAAAAACTTACATGGTTTTCGATTTTGGTGCCAGGTGCTAGGAGGGTTACCTCCTGGCGAAAACCTATTTGGTTTTCAATTAATGGCTTTTATCCAGGCAAAAAAGGTAATTTCCTTTCGTCTTTTTTCTTACCTTGGTTTCCAAATGCTTGACTCTTTGAATAGTGGCAATCAGAGGTGGCATATCAAGGACTCTGGTAATGTTCGTATCTTCCAAATTGCCAGTGACGTTCAACAGATATTCCTGTAGTTGTGACAGAAGCATTTGCCTCTCCGCTTGTAAAATAGTTCTGATCGATGGCCTTTGTATTAGCTCACTGTACCGCCGATATTCTTGCAAAAGCTATGAAAACAAGAAAAAGTATAAAATGCATGCGTAAAGAACGAGAAAACTAATATCCGAACGAACGCAAGGTTAACACAGAGCCGGAGGCGTTTTCTACTACTATCTAAACCCTTAGAAATCCGCTCCATCTGTAACCCTTGGAGCTTTATTTCTACGAGGTCAAATTATAAAATAAATGAGGATAAAATCCCATGCCTTGACTTGGATTGAACCCGGGCCTCCTGTTTAGTAGTCGAGCGCCCTCAGCACTACGCCACCGAGGCAGGCTGGAAGAAGGAGAAAGAAGAAGAACTAGAAGAAATAGGACAAGAAGGACAACAGAGGAAGAAAAAAAAATTCCGGACTCACCTGTAAAGTGTTTGTGTTGACGTTTTTGAATTGCATTTTCAGTTTACCCCCAACCCGCTCCTCTGAGGGTCTCATGTGATTTTCAAACGACTTGACTGCGGCGGACCAAATAGACTCAGTGTATGAGTTGTATAGAAGAGCGTTGATTCCTGTAAATTAACAGGAAAATATTATCTTGACTTCATTGATACCCCCAACCCGCTCCTCTGAGGGTCTCATGTGATTTTCAAACGACTTGACTGCGGCGGACCAAATAGACTCAGTGTATGAGTTGTACAGAAGAGCGTTGATTCCTGTAAATTAACAGGAAAATATTATCTTGACTTCATTGGAATCCGACAAGATAGGCAGGACATCGTCCAGGACAGACTAGAATGGAGAAGGCTAATGTGGAAAGTCAAGGACCCTCGCGGTCTGTAAAGACTTCGGAGTAACTATGTAAGTAAAGTGTTAGAAGAAAATGACTCTTGTGGATTGTGAGGACGCCGACAAGATAGGCAGGACATCGTCCAGGACAGACTAGAATGGAGAAGGCTAATGTGGAAAGTCAAGGACCCTCGCGGTCTGTAAAGACCTCGGAGTAAGTATGTAAGTAGAGTGTTAGAAGAAAATCACTCTTGTGGATTGTGAGGACGAGGTTGCTTGTCAAATTTTCAAAAGCCTCCTATTGCTCTCTTCAAACGAAATACTCACCAAAAAATGTGTCGAAGCTCGACTTGGTTTTGAATTCTTCTTGTTCACTCGCCGAGAGGAGTCGGGAGATTTGACGATGCACAACTCTCACTTGAACAATCTAAAGAAGGAGATATAAAATACAGGATTTTCATAAATTGTAAATTCTGTAGATATTTTGTAACTTAGGGGCACTATTAGTCCTTTGATAACACCCGAACCCCAACTTGCCGCCCTCCATGGAGATTGCAGAAGGTTGAGAGATTGAGTCAGCAATAATTATTCGCTTGAATTTCCATTGTAAAAATGTCAAGTAGTAACTTTCTGGTGATCTTGTATTGGCCCAGAACTTAATGTATTGACACAGAACTTAAATTGGGGGTCAATAGTCTTTTGTTTCTTGAGCAAGGTAGATGTTCTTAGCATATTAAAGCTCTTACTTACCTGTTTTAACCGTGTGGCAAAAGCTTGTAGATATTCCAGATGAGCAGGCGGTCCTGACCACATGTGACCCGGGTAGTTGGGCCAGAAGTAGGTCGTCAACTTGGAACACGTCTCCAACCATTTCTCGGAAAGACCAATGCTCTGTCGAAGTAAGAACAATCAAAATTGATTATCCGGAAGAATCATTATCTGGTCAACCGTGTGCTGATGAACTTGGAACACGTCTCCAACCATTTCTCGGAAAGACCAATGCTCTGTCGAAGTAAGAACAATCAAAATTGATTATCCGGAAGAATCACCATCTGGTTGATCTGGTCAACCGTGTGCTGATAGCTCAGCCCCACTCATGCTGGGTGAGTCGGTGAGTAGGCAGGTAGTTTGTCGCCGCCGGATGGAGGGTAAAACCTCTGTCACTAAAACTCTAAGCAGTTATACTATGACGTTAAACCCCTTAAAATAACCCAATCACATTAACATGTTGGTGATACCTTATAAAATTTGATCAAACATGTTCACCTCGGCTCCAACCCAGTTACAAAAACACTGGATGGTGCTGGTGCTCCTCAGCTCTCAAGAGAGACCCTTACAGAAGTATTTTGTGCTACCATCCGCGTGATGTTTGGAGTACATACTCCTCAAATGTGGTCCCGAGAAAAAGAATCCAGAACGGTTAAAAACCATCGTCCAATCTTTATATCTTGTTGACTTACCAGGTAAGTGATGAAAGGTATAATGATGAGCCCCAGGCCTCCAATATAGGCGGATGTTCCGATGCCTACCCCTCTGAGGGATGTCGGGTATAATTCTCCGGCAAACGGGTAGATGACGAGGAACGGAGCAGATATGGCAAACTTGGAAAACAGAAAGAGGACCAAAGTGGCGACCACGGCGTCTGAAAACAAAGATGAGATAACTGTGATATTAGATAAGTAAGGAACTATTCTACAACCACCAGTATTTTTGGGCTTGAGAGCTACACGAGTTCACGAGTATTCACGATGTTCTACGAAGAAAATGATTTAAGACATGAAAGGAACTACCTTATGCAAAACTTTACTTCCGCTACATCCCAAGTTCAAAGAGTACCTATGTATGTAATTATGATGGGCCAAGCAAGACAACTTTCCCAGTTTCCTAGCTTCTGTTATGTAGGACATACAGTTAAAGATTCCTTGGTCAGTCCAGTTAGCTTGGTTGGCAGTGTGTCTGCCTTGTAAGCTCTAGACCGTGGGTTCGATTCCCGCCCGGGGCGGATTTTATCCTGAACGGATAATGTTCCTCCTCGCAAAGACTGGCTTTCTCCTATCCTGTTTTCCTTCTCTCCTCGATAAGACCTTAGTTTCCTCTATCAAACCTCTTCTAAAAAAAGATACCTATGTATGTAATTATGATGGGCCAAGCAAGACAACTTTCCCAGTTTCCTAGCTTCTGTTATGTAGGACATACAGTTAAAGATTCATTCCTTGGTCGGTCCAGTTAGCTTGGCAGTGTGTCTGCTTTGTAAGCTCTAGGCCGCGGGTTCGATTCCCGCCCGGGGCGGATTTTATCCTGAACGGATAATGTTCCTCCTCGCAACGGTTGGCTTTCTCCTATCCTGTTTTCCTTCTCTCTTCGATAAGATCTTAGGAGTTATAGTTTCCTCTATCAAACCTCTTCGAAAAAAAGTTTCATTTCCTCTTATCTATCAAATAATTCTGAAATTAATTACCTGGGGGCAAAGTGACCGTCACGATACAGCTGATACCAGACACAATCATACCGATACACAGAGGCCACCTTCTCCCAATTCTATCCATTACCACTAGGCACACCATATAGCTGGGCAATTCCACCAGAGTGGACAGGAAGAAGCTGAGGAACTCGTTGCTTCCTAGAGCCGGTCCGTAGTAGCTCAGACCAACATAGACCATGGAACTTGCAAACCTGAGGGAAATGAGGCAAAATTGTGGGTAAAAATCTTCAGAAAAATTTGAACATGATTACCTATGAGGTCCATTAGATGGGACATGCGTTCCTGAGGGTACTGGTAGTCCTCCACCTTCCAGAGGTCATCCAGAAGGTTGTACAGCGTCTCCAGAACTTCATCCAAGTCTTGCAGTGGCTGAACATGATTCATACAAATGGTGAGAGAATCGGCACTGTCAATCACCCATTCAGTCTTCTAAACTCAAAAATGCTTGTGGCCAGCATCATAGGCCGTTGAGAGATCACCATTCGATCCCCGATGGTGTTGTGAAAGTTTGCTACCTGTTGGATGGAATGGAATATCGACACATATGTAGTCGACCCCGTCGATGGACGAGGTGAATCTATGTTGTCGAGGCAGTGTACCAAATAACTCAAGCATAAAATTCACTATACCTAGGTATATTTACAGAAGGATAATTATGTACACAATACATAATATTAATTTAATTTTGGGATTTTTAGGGCAAAATTCTGCTAGCCTACGCAAAATACATATTTCACACGTTTACACAGCACAAGAACAAATTCTTGGGTAATAAAATACACAATACCTAATTCCTCATTAGGTACCTCCGAATTCGATCATTTTGCCCAGGTTCCCGCTGTACCCAATGAAAAATCAGGTAGGTACTAGTTTAAATACTCATTGGGCCTTTGGGTACCCAGTCTGATCACCAAACATTCTAGTTCTAAACTAAAATATGACCGTCTAAAACCAATAAGTCATTTTCACCACCCCAGAAGGATCAACTGGCGTTTCCATGGTGCTGGGTTGTCGCACAAGTCTCGATCTTCTATTGTGAAACCCTCGCACAACAGAATGGTTTCCGTGATAAGCTCGTTGTCGGGTTTGGACATCACGACTGGTCGAAATAGTTGTTTTAGGTTGTCGGGTAACTTTTGTCTTCCACCGTAGCCTTTGCCAGCTGGGTTCAAGGTTACAAAAATCCCTGTATCTCCATCGAGTTCGACTTCTTGATCCAACAACTTGATGGTTTTCGAATGGTTCTTCAAGCCTGAAAATCACAAGAAATAGTTGATTTTCTCGAGAATCAATTTCGTCAAGTTTAGCATCACTCTACCATTCGTTGTTCTACAATCTATTATGCCACAAGAATACTAGATAATTATACAATCATAATATTATGACGTAAAGGTTCAAAGCTTACCTTCCTGAATGGCATGGATCTGAGTAGAGATAGCTGAAAGGGTTGCTTCATCAAGTCTATTGAATTCGTCAAAGCAACCCCAAGCACCAGACTTGACTAATCCCACCAAGATTCTCGTCAGCGATTGAACATCTATGCCTGGAAAAAAATAAATTAGTTTTACAACCGTACATCAGGAAAAGCAAACTCTATTACCACTATGATCATCATCCAAAAGACTACTCTGACACTGCTTATGAGAGATAGCTGAAAGGGTTGCTTCATCAAGTCTATTGAATTCGTCAAAGCAACCCCAAGCACCAGACTTGACTAATCCCACCAAGATTCGCGTCAGCGATTGAACATCTATGCCTGGAAAAAAATAAATTACCTAGTTTTACAACCGTACATCAGGGAAAGCAAAGTCTATTACCACTATGATCATCATCCAAAAGACTACTCTGACACTGCTTATGAGGTCTCTTGCAATTTTTACCGATTTGCTTTAATTTCTTGAAAATATTCAAGGACAAGTCCATGGGGATTTTGAACCCCAATCCTTTCGACGTCGTGATATAGGTGCCACATATGCCCCTGCTTATGAGATCTCTTGCAATTTTTACCGATTTGTTTTAATTTCTTGAAAATATTCAAGGACAAGTCCATGGGGATTTTGAACCCCCAATCCTTTCAACGTCGTGATATCGGTGCCATATATGCCTATTTCAATCAGTTTGTTGAACAAATCCTCAGCGCGCTTGAACACCAAGGCAAATCTTGAGGCATTTCTGAAATCATAGGAAAGGAAGCCTTAAGAATATGAGAGGCAGAAAGGCCTTGAAACAAAATCAACTAAGAAAAAAGAAAGGAAATTCTTGAACTTGCATCAGTTCTTGAACTTCCTGATTTAAATTTACGTAATTTGATCTCAAACGTGAAGAATGAGCAAAGGAGATAAAAGAAGCCAAAGTAAAATTACCTCTCAATGATCAAGGGGAAAATTTGAGTATTCTCATCCAGTCCGCGAAAATTCTGAGGAATGCTGAGGAACGTTTTCAGTTGCGAGTAATATTTCATGCGGATTTCTTCCATCGGAGGATGATATTGCAATTACAGCGCCTGTGGTGATACAGTCCGCTTATTTTCTATTCTTGTACAATTTGCTCTTGGGATATATATGTAAAACTAAACATATATAATAATAATAATAATAATAGTGCTTATTTATACTGCTCGCATAGGACTGAAAAACGCATAGGATATAGGTGCCATATACCTATGCCTATCTCGCGGACACGAAAACCAACCCAACTTTAAGAATTTTTACACTTACCTTCATCACAGTTAAATACTAGAACTTGTCGGGCCAACAATGATCCCAACGCTTTGACGCTTTCAGTTTTTCCGGTCCCCGCAGGTCCATAGGGATTCCCTCCAAGACCCATATGCATTGCTTGAGTTAGCGTCAGGTAACATTTATCGGTCAATGGTGTGTGCACCAGTTTGGCTCCTGTTCCTTGATATTCATAGGAGTAGGTGAACTTGGCATCCACCATTTTGATTATGACGTCATTGTTTTCTGGAATAATGCAGTGTTCCTTTATACTCGTACCTACTCACACTGACACACAGTGTCACTCAATAAAAGGCTTGGCATCCACCATTTTGATTATGACGTCATTGTTTTCTGGAATAATGCAGTGTTCCTTTATACTCGTACCTACTCACACTGACACAGAGTGTTACTCAATATAAGAGACATGGCCTTTCAGAATGTAATTATGACGTCATTGTTTTCTGGAATAATGCAGTGTTCCTTTATACTCGTACCTACTCACACTGACACACAGTGTCACTCAATAAAAGATAAATGCGAGTATCAAGAAATGGAGTTTTTAACCTCGGTATCTACATACATGGCAAAGTAGTTACACCCTGTTTTCCTCGAACAAAGAACTTATGACACAGACCAACCTACGGCTTTTGGTCAAAATGTCAAAAATCTTTGGTTTATTATAATTACTTACTGAACATGATTCATACAAATGGTGAGAGAATCGGCACTGTCAATCACCCATTCAGTCTTCTAAACTCAAAAATGCTTCTAGTAACTACGGACTATTGGTAATCCCTATAAATGACATTTCAGCCAGATGGATACAGATCTTCATAACCACACTTGAACCCCGAAATTAAAAAATCAGCCGGGCATTTTGAACATTCAAGGACAAAATTCTCAGCAAAATTGGTCGTGTCTTGTTAACAACAATTCAGAAGCATCAATGAATCTGTATAGTGGTAATCAAAATGATAATGCTAAATCGTCTATTTAAAACTTGGAACTCACTTCGTTGGGTCACTGAGCCTCTGATGATGGGTGACTTAAGATTATGAAAGACTTTGGGATGATTTTTTTTTTTTTTACCATAAGTATTCCCAGGGTTAGCTTTCCATCAACTTTAATTACCAAGCAATGAAACAAGAGAATTAACCAGGAAATTACCTTCAAGAGAGCTGGGCTAAATATCTGGTGTAGACTGTGGTACAAGGACATTATGGGAGAGTCTTTTAGCGACGAAATGAGAATATTCTGACGTATATTATCGCCGGAAATACACTCCGGTCTGATTTTATGAAATACCAGCGCTACTTTGCCGCCATTGCCTTGGGGAATCTAAAATAATAGATGTGCTCTAGTTAGACATGATATTGGAAACTGTATTACTCACTCAGAAAAAATGCCCCCAAGGGTCCCCGGAATTCAGAAGTAGGTGATTTTATGAAGTACCAATAGATCAGCAACAAAAAACGGCACAGTAATTGTGACAAATTCAAAATCCGGTAAAAATAATCCAGGAAAATGTTGACTTCGAAAAAGAGCAAAAAAGATGTCATCCTAGAACTCTGCGTCGATCTCAAGCGACAAATCGAGAAAGAGAATTGTCGGCGAAAAAGTAGACGAGATAAAAGCGTCAAGCTGTCCAAATATATTGAGAAGGAAGATGGGACTTTGGTGCCGAAACCTAAAGTCATTCCGAAATTGAAGGGGGTCCAACCTCGCCCTGGAGGATTTATAGTGAAAAAACAAAGAGTTGTAAGTACATAATAATTATGTATAGTGCAGTTCTAGGTTAACTTCTGGCGCCCTGGAGGATTTATAGTGAAAAAACAAAGAGTTGTAAGTACATAATAATTATGTATAGTGCAGTTCTAGGTTAACTTCTGGATTTAAATTGTTTCCTAAATTTTCAAGTAGGTTCCTATATTTTTATTCTATCTACAGTGTTGTCTCTTCATGCATATTTCAATGCTATCTACTATGGCGAATCGCGAATTTAGGGTTCATCAAAATTTTTAGCATATTTGATAATTATACTATTCAATGTTTTAAATATGTATGTGCATTTATAACATGTAGATATTTTGCATAATTCTCTAAATATTATGTACGTTACATGTAGAAAAAACATAAAGGTCAAAATTTGACGTTAAATTCATTTCAGTTTCAGAGTATATGTTCTGCTCCAGTATGCAGAGAGCTTTCGGAACTAAAATCTCTCTCGGAAAAAACCAAAGGTCGATCTTTCGTTGGATTACAACACCATACCACTGCCACTTCATGTTGCAATCTGTCCGATCTTGAGCTAAATCCTATTGACGAAGAAAATATTGTTGATCACTTTGAAAGGTAAATTGAATCTTGCTGAAATGAATTTAACGTCAAATTTTGACCTTTATGTTTTTTCTACATGTAACGTACATAATATTTAGAGAATTATGCAAAATATCTATATGTTATAAATGCACATACATATTTAAAACATTGAATAGTATAATTATTAAATATGCTAAAAATTTTGATGAACCCTAAATTCGCGATTCGCCATAGTAGATAGCATTGAAATATGAAGAGACAACACTGTAGATAGAATAAAAATATAGGAACCTACTTGAAAATTTAGGAAACATTTTAAATCCAGAAGTTAATCTAGAACTGCACTAGGTATACATAATTATTATGTACTTACAACTGCAAATAACTCAAGCATAAAATTCACTATACCTAGGTATATTTACAGAAGGATAATTATGTACACAATACATAATATTAATTTAATTTTAGGATTTTTAGGGCAAAATTCTGCTAGCCTACGCAAAATACATATTTCACACGTTTACACATCACAAGAACAAATTCTTGGGTAATAAAATACACAATACCTAATTCCTCATTAGGTACCTTCGATCATTTTGCCCAGGTTCCCGCTGTACCCAATGAAAAATGCTGTACCCAATGGCTTTGGGACCTTTGGGTATCCAGTCTGATCACGAAACATTCTAGTTCTAAACTAAAATATGACCGTCTAAAACCAATAAGTCATTTTCACCACACCAGAAGGATCAACTGGCGTTTCCATGGTGCTGGGTTGTCGCACAAGTCTCGATCTTCTATTCTGTTCAAATGGCTTGATCGTGTAAATCCACCTTTGGTTTAATTGAACTTTCAATTTAATTTCAATGAATAAACAAATTTAAGTAGTCGCCAACTAGCACCGAACGCTCAAGCACTAGTCAACTACATTGACCACCTGTTGGAGGAGAAATGTGGTATTCCTCATGATGAGAAAAATGTCCAAGATGATGACACCACCACTTCAACTGATGATGGCGATAATGATGAATGTCAAAGAGTGGTGCGAATCAAATCGCCAACTAGCACCGAACGCTCAAGCACTAGTCAACTACATTGACCACCTGTTGGAGGAGAAATGTGGTATTCCTCATGATGAGAAAGATGTCCAAGATGATGACACCACCACTTCAACTGATGATGGCGATAATGATGAATGTCAAAGAGTGGTGCGAATCAATGACAGCAAAGTTTGCATTCAGCCAAAGCCAAAAAGGAGTTGCTCGAATAGGAAAGCGAAAGAAGGGAAATCAAAAGGGAGAGAACAACTTGATGAAACTGAAATAAAAAGACCTCTCAGTGCAAAACTGGGTCGAACACAAGTGAGTCCGATGAAATTTTGATAGTAAAATTTGGAACAAAGCAGAGAAAAATCAGGAAAGTACCCATGTACCTACTATAAGGTTAGGGATATTGTTTCTACGGAACTCTTCAACTTTCTACTACTACTGACAGCCTATTCCAAAATGGGTCGAACACAAGTGAGTCCGATGAAATTTTGATAGTAAAATTTGGAACAAAGCAGAGAAAAATCAGGAAAGTACCCATGTACGAGTACCTACTATAAGGTTAGGGATATTGTTTCTACGGAACTCTTCAACTCTCTACTACTGACAGCCTATTCCATTTTTTTTGCAGATTGTAAAAAATCAGGAAAGTACCCATGTACCTACTATAAGGTTAGGGATATTGTTTCTACGGAACTCTTCAACTTTCTACTACTGACAGCCTATTCCATTTTTTTTTTTTTTTTTTTACAGATTGTAAAAGACTTCTGTCCGAGAAGTATATCCCAAATAGCTTGCACCATCGATAATGCACCCGACCAAACCTCTAACGAAAATAAAATACAGAGTGTCATCAAAACCAACAAAGTATGTAAACAAACTTCAACCACCCGGTGTAAAGAGACATCGGAAAGAAACGATAACATCCCGAGAATAGTCGACGTGACTTCGGGAACATTCGAGGTGACTTCGAAAGAAGTCGTGGTGATAAACAGGAACAGGGTGCAGAAGGTGGAGAATTTGGCCGTCCAAGAAACTGTAGCTATGAACAATATGAACTGTATTGGAGACAACCTGCTATGTGGAGACGAAATCGTACAAAAATGCCACGAGCCGGCTTCTAGATCCAGATCTAATTCTAGTTATACTGATGAAACCTCTATGTATTCCAGTGTGAGTATATTTGCAAGAACATAATAGTTGTATTGGAGACAACCTGCTATGTGGAGACGAAATCGTACAAAAATGCCACGAGCCGGCTTCTAGATCCAGATCTAATTCTAGTTATAGTGATGAAACCTCTATGTATTCCAGTGTGAGTATATTTGCAAGAACATAATAGTAAAAAAAAAGAAAAAAAAAATGGTTTTGGGTAGGTAAGAAAGAACACTTGGCTTTATATACATGATTATAATGAGAGAGGGGAAAAAATGAAAATAATAACAAAAAAATACTTACCTCTGGCAGCAGAAATGAAAACACTATACAGACTAAACAAAGTAAGCATAGTGAGTGCCAATGGATTGATCAGCAAGCAAACAACAACAGCAGCGTGGAAACTCCAAATACCACGAAGACTAATTTACAAAGTGCAGCAAACACACAATCATAGAAACCTGCTCCATTGTTCAAAAAGTCTTTAACACAAACATATAGAAGCACAAGGGTAGATCTAGGTATCTGAGATGAAAATCTCCTAGCTATAACAAAAAAATACTTACCTCTGGCAGCAGAAATGAAAACACTATACAGACTAAACAAAGTAAGCATCATCCCAATTATAGTGAGTGTCAATGGATTGATCAGCAAGCAAACAACAACAGCAGCGTGGAAACTCCAAATACCACGAAGACTAATTTACCAAGTGCAGCAAAACACAATCATAGAAACCTGCTCCATTGTTCAAAAAGTCCTTAACACAAACATATAGAAGCACGAGGGTAGATCTATCTGAGATGAAAATCTCCTAGCTCTATCGGAGAAACAACAAAGAAGTCCCATAGCAAAAAAATAATAATAATAATGATAAGTAGATACCTACTGGCGAGGCAAAAAGTCTTCTAGGCTTCAAATGGCCCTGGCAGTAAGTAAGTAAAGATATCTACTTAAATAACTAGCGTTAACGGACCAGGTTGTGGCTTGGTTTGGTACTCACCAGTTGAGTGTAATGAGGGTGGTTTTCAGTCTCATATTTGGCGTTCTGAAGAGAGATGCAACCCCGGGACCTTTCTTCAGTCTTTGTTCTTCACTCATTGTTCTCTTCATCATCATTCCTTGCTGAAATAGACAATTATTATTCATAATCCAAGTGAAGATGATTAGTTATCATTTCATCTCAATTCATATTTATGGAACTTCACAAAGTTACTGAGTCCTCCATCAAGGTGGAGAAAATTAATGAATGATGAAGGACCTTTGTGATCTGAATGTTAAGGTTCTGCTACAAAACCTTGAGGCGGAAAGAATAACTAAAAAGTCACCGCTTGGGAGTTAACATCCGTTTTTGTGTTGATTACATCAGTACGCAATTATACGTACGCGACGCCATCGAGATGACAATGATGACATACAGAATTATAATTCTGCTACAAAACCTTGAGGCGGAAAGAATAACTAAAAGGTCACCGCTTGGGAGTTAACATCCGTTTTTGTGTTGATTACATCAGTATATAAAAGCTTTTTCTCGGCCTTCTACAAAATTATTAATTAGAATTAGGTACTAGCAATTCTGCTACAAAACCTTGAGGCGGAAAGAATAACTAAAAGGTCACCGCTTGGGAGTTAACATCCGTTTTTGTGTTGATTACATCAGTAGGTACGCAATTATACGTACGCGACGCCATCGAGATGACAATGATGACATACAGAATTATATAAAAGCTTTTTCTCGGCCTTCTACAAAATTATTAATTAGAATTAGGTACTAGCAGAGTTGGTAAAATTCAATTTACCTTCAATTGGAGTTTGAAGCTTTCCGGAAGTTCTTTCCCGTTGACTCTTGCAAGCGTTTCGAGGATTTTCGAGGCTTCCTCAAGTCTGCCCTTCGCCAACAACCACCTAGGAGATTCCGGTAGGGCCCTGAAAGAAGAACTTGTAAAGTTAGTGTTATTATTCAATTGAAGTTAGTCAGGTATTATTTTCAGCTAGAACTTCCTAGGTCAAAAGTTTGGTTTGGTCTAGGACCTAGGACTTTCGAATGTGTGTGAAATTACAAAACCATATTCCCCCCTCATCGATTTTCAAGAGAATGAATTTTTAATTTTTATTTATCAAGTTTCCATTTATTTTTGATCGACAAAACTCTCAGAACATACGTTTTTTATATATAAATGGTATACCCATCCGTATAAGCAGAGCTTGTGCCACGGATGGGGAAAAACGGGTACAAACTTACCACCAGTACAGAAAGTAGAGGAGAAAGGGCGCCGAGGTGGCGTAGGTTAAATAGATCCAGTTCCGGATATAGTAGGCCACCACGGACAGGAACAGGAGACCCATGGAGTAGAACAAACATGTCATGACTGTCACTGCAGACCTGTAGTTAGGACCGACCAGTTCTAGAGCTGAAATCAAATGGGTGGGGGACATAGCAACTGGAAATTCGGAATGACCGAGGAATTTTCGTTTCGTCACTTTCTTCCCACACCTTGCGGTGTTACGTCAACAGCTAAGATTTTGACAGGAGCTTTGGATGTATATGTTAGAATACCTACAATTATTTAGAATTTAGAATATTAGGGGTACACTTACAAATAATGAAGGGTATTTGATAGATGGCAGGTATGGTTAATCCCACGACCACTCTGGTTGCAGCCCACTGCCAGAAGTTTTGCGTGATGGCACTCAGCAAACTTCCTCCCACCAATGTTGCCAAGCAGAGGAAAAACGAAAGCTTGCGACCCAATCTGAAATGGACAATACCAAATACCTGGTTGAATATGAATTATGAGTAGTTTCTCATTGTTTTTTTTCGGATGGGAAGTTGGGAAGGCGTCTTGTCTTCCAATCTGTACTGTTTTCATTTTGGTGAGAGTAGCATTGATTCGACTAAAGTTATTCGGTGGAGTTCCATTTTTTAGGGAGCCTTTGAGGGCAGCTAATTTTTCCCTGAAACACTTTGGGAATCCTGGTTCAGCTATGATTCTATGAGATCTTGATGAATCAAATATAACAGGATCTTCAATCGAATATCCTATTGTCTAATGAAATAGCTGCCCCGTAGCACGTCTCAAGAGCAAGCAGCATGCTTGTGTGATTTCCCAGTTTTCAAAGGACGTTACGCAAATATTAGAAAGTCACCTGTTTTAGATCCCTAGTGAATCACCTGTTTTAGATCCCTAGAAAGTCACCTATTTTAGATGACTGTCATGCTCAATGTAGGATAGATGTCCCGGTCACACACCAGATCGAACTGAAACAAAGTGACAGAAATCGAAACAAAGTGACATGACGTCAAAATATGAACGGAAAATTCTGAAATTTTATGCGTATGAGTTCAAATAACGCCTTCATTTCCGCGTCTTAGATGAGTATGCAAACCGATGTGTATTTGAATGTCAGAAAGAAATTTTACATAGAAGTTAAATAAGGGGCATTATTATCTACTTACATTCTGTATCCTCTTTATTCTCATCAAATCTTTGTTTACTTCTTTGATGAACTACCTACTCACATCCACAAATCACCATGAAAATCATGCCACTTGGCACAAAGAATGTAGGATAGATGTCCCGGTCACACACCAGATCGAACTGAAACAAAGTGACAGAAATCGAAACAAAGTGACATGACGTCAAAATATAAACGGAAAATTCAGAAATTTTATGCGTATGAGTTCAAATATTAACGCCTTCATTTCCGCGTCTTAGATGAATATGCAAACCGATGTGTATTTGAATGTCAGAAAGAAATTTTACATAGAAGTTAAATAAGGGGCATTATTATCTACTTACATTCCGTAGCCTCTTTATTCTCATCAAATCTTTGTCTACTTCTTTGATGAACTACCTATATACCTAATCACATCCACAAATTGCCATGACAATCATGCCACTTGCGACAAAGACACTTTGCAGTCGGTCGTGGAACATCTTTGGGCTGTCCTTCTCCTACAGTATACTCACATCCACCACAATGGAAGTGTTTGGTGACGTCACATCGTACTCCCATCCATCCAGACAATATTCCAGTGGCCAAGACGTGCTGTTCCCATCCATCTGTGTCTCCTCAATCCAGGATAAGTTGGATGTTACCACCCCCATCTCCCGTACCACGTCCACTGTGTAGTCCAGTAGCTGGGTCCAGTTGATGGCGTAACGTCGACGTACTCCCATCCATCCAGACAATATTCCAGTGGCCAAGACGTGCTGTTCCCATCCATCTGTGTCTCCTCAATCCAGGATAAGTTGGAGGTTACCACCCCCATCTCCCGTACCACGTCCACTGTGTAGTCCAGTAGCTGGGTCCAGTTGATGGCGTAACGTCGGCACTGATAGAATGTGGTGATGTTGTCTGCAGAGACCTGATGGATACAAATTATAATGGGTCACGAACTGGGGTCTAATCCTAAAGCTGTGTTCTCACATAGTAGACCGGCCATCGATCGATGTCTATTGAAACCGTACACTGCCTCGACAACATAGGTAGCACCTCGTTGATCGATTAACGGCATGTCTGGCTAGGGGACGTTAAACAGAGAGAAGACTGGCGTCTGGCTGTGGGACTATAAACACTTTACCTCAATCTATAATTAGTCTAATTTCACTCTCGAAAGTCTTTCCAGGGTCGAAAATCTTACCAGGGTCGGAAGTCTTACCAGGGTTGGAAATCTTACCAGAGTCGGAAGACTTACCAAGGTCGGAAATCTTACCAGGGTCGGAATGGCCATCCTCTTCCGCTCTTCGCGGCTCAAATGCATCAGCTGCGGCACTTTACACCAGTGGTCCGGCACGTCGGCCATAAACAGCTGGCTGAAGGCGCAAAAGCCGCACGGAATGCACGCCGGCAAACACACCAGGAACAGGAGGAGCTTCTGGTATTTGCCGAACTCACCCACCACGGGCAGAACCTCATCCAAGTCCATGCCTTGGCCATTCTGTGGATGTGAAAAAGATAAACCTTGTTATGGAAACGGAAAGGTTCGTCTATAAATCAAAGTCGAACCAAGTCCATGCCTTGGCCATTCTGTGGATGTGAAAAAGATACACCTTGTTATGGAAACGGAAAGGTTCGTCTATAAATCAAAGTCGAACAAAGTCGATCGATATTGATCGGAAATCATACGTAGATTTTGAACAAGGGAATGATCGAATTCAAAGGATATTGGTGGAATGGAAATAAAGGTCATAGTGTTCACGATATTGATGAACCATAGTGTAGATGTAGAGTGTAGACTTGAATCTTGAGGTGAAGGTCAAAAGGTGAAGCTTAAATAAGAAAGTTTCAGAGGGGATTTAAGCCCTGGTATCAGCACAGGTATGCATAATAAATTTCAATGTATTTTCCTTGCTGTTATTATGTCACAATTCTTCTGGACATCACAGCCTTAGATAGCTCCACGAAATTTCCATTTATTTGTGTCACAATTATTAGACTTGTATTTTGTATTATTAAAGAGGAAATCTTGCTGGGTTTAGAAAGCTTATTTTCCCTAATAAAATTAAGGTGTACCTGATGCTGTGTAGTACATAACTCATACTTCAGCCAGCCTAGTTAGGTCTCTTTTACAAGCGTTAGGTCGAGGGTTCGGTTCCATGGGCGGATTTTATCTCAAACGGATATTGTTCGTTCTCCGAACGGCTGCTGGCTTTCTCCTATCTTGTCATCCTTCTCTCTGCGCTGCGTTTTCGGGATGATAAGACCTTAGCAGTTACAGTTCTCTCTATCAAACCTCTAGAAAAAATCCATTTCGTTATAAAAACATCAGACAACAGGACAACAGTTTCACAACTTGTTTTTATACATTTATTTATTTTATAAATTTGAATAAATAAAAGAGTTGTGATTTTTTCAAACGTGGTCGGTGGCCCGTAAGTGTTTTGACTTGAAACTCCCATCTCTGTTGGGAAATAGTGTTCCATAGTAATTTTATCGTTTTTTCAGAGAGTGATGTCTGTTATGATAACATTGTTCCAGAATCTACATAATATATGTAGTTAATAAAATTATTCATTAGTATTGTTACAGCTGTGGGTTTTGTTAGGTTACCCTAGTATTGTAATTACCATATGAATGGATTAAATTTCTCGTACTATTTCTTCAAGAAGAGGATGCTATATCCCATCTTTTCACCCATGCTCAAATGGGGTTGTTATTTAGGCTGTCTCCTCAGAACTTTTACTTTTACTACGTAAGAAGACAATCGCCTTTTAAACCTTTTTAAGTGCTTAGGCCTTTGCCACCTCACCCTTGAGAAGCTCTGTTTCAATGAAGACTTGTACCCGACTTACTCAATTTACATTTCCATTACTTTATTCATGACGAGATTCTTTTACTAGGAAAATTTAGGGAGTATTTCCGGCGAATGTATGTAAATTAGTTTTGCCACTTCGGAGAATTTGAAACGTTGAATAGACCAAAGAGGAAATTAAAAATGTCATAATCTTACCACGGGTTTCCTGTGTCAAGATGAACACAAAATAGGGGATATCCATTGGTGTTCTTTGATTTTGTTCACCTATTTATGAGTATTTCACAAACGGTGTCCAGAGCCAATCGAGTAACATTTTGTGTGGTTGATTAGATTCTAGACTGGACATCTCATTTCCTACTGTCCAACGGGATGAACCCAGTTCCGTGAGAAGAATTGCGTATGAATACAAAGTCATATAGGTAGTGGCAAAAAAACCCACAGGACATTGAAGGTAGTATGTACTAAAATTGTAGGGAGTTGAAAAGTTCTCCTCATCATCTACACCCAGCACTTAAAAAAGTCACTTTTTTGCAGCAACATTTTTTACTATTTTTCATCTCAACAGCAAAATCATTCACCAAAATAAAATTGTAGTTACAACACGAGATTCCCCCACACCCCAAAAGGACGCCTGCAAAGAAGACTCGTGACTCATGCCAAGAGGACAATAATACTAACTTGTTATTTTCTTGATTTTGACAGGGAAAGTTCCATTTCATAGAAGAAGAAAAAGATAATAATAATAAATAAAATAAAAATTAATAATAACAACTTTGAGTTTTGTACCCATCTCCAGAGAAGGTTCAAAATAATTGTCTTGATTGTTATTTATTTTTGAGATAACAAGCAGTTGCCTTCTCGTACATTTTGTAACAAACCGAAGGGCCCGAAAATAATGAGGGCTGGGGTGAGGTTTGGCAACGTTACATAAGATATAACTGATATAACAATCGTAAATATACATTATACATATTATAACAATCGTAGATATCATAATACAAGCGTCAAATATACAATCATTATTATTCCTCTCTGGACAAATATCATCGTACAACCGTCTACAATGATCCTTCTTCCTCTTTGCATTTGAGCTTATTGATGCTGAAATACAGTAACTTTGCACGTTATAGTGATTCTAACATTCCCAAGATATGATAGGTACTAGGTACCTTAATTGTAGCGATTCTAACATTTCCAACAGAATTTATATGGTAATAATCAAACAATGCAAGGCAGGAAATGCAGGAATATTTTTTTAGATATGTTTTATAGATACATGTAATTTTATTTAATAATGGGTATAAAAAATACTGAAGAAGCATAAAATGAAGCCTAACGATATGCAAACAAAAGAAGGAATGGTCCCTACTCAGATGAGGGTAACAATAATAATAGCACATGCTTTCAACATGCACGCGCTTAAGAGCAGAACCTACACAAATGTCTAAAATCATGATATCATGCCTCTCGGATACAGATATCAGAATCTTTTTCTTCTCCTTCTTCTTCCTCTTCCTTTTTGCTTCTTTGCTTTTGTCCCAGAAGATATAGAATTATACATAGTAGGTATAATAAAAGAATAATTGCAAGATTCAGTTCTAAGAACATCTATTTATTTCTTTTATTTTATGTACTTCTGAAGCAACAAAAGATACATCTCTGTGCCTCACACCAACTCGTAATCCTTGATTTCCCGGATGAAATCTCACAGGAACTTCATTTGCTCGCGGATACATTTTTATTCTTGAATATTATACGGACAAGGACTCTGATTTGGCTTTATGGTTTTCTGGACAAAATTTGCACCACCATTTTCGTGATCCTGGTAAAAAGACCTTTAATTTGATATATAGGTCGACCAGGTTTGGATAAGTCCTTCTATGGGGACAGACTGACAGACTGACAGACTGACAGACAGACAGACCGACACCGAAGCGAATACAATAGTCCGTCCCTTATACCTTTTTATTACTATTGTAATAATAAAGGAAGGACGGACTAAAAACAGATAAACAAAATACAGTCGAACCTGGATAAACGAGAATCCTGGTCCCTTGGCTCATTTTTTCGTTTAAGGCGGTTTAATACAACATTTTCTCGTTTATAAAGGTTTAGCAAAGTGGAAGAGCAAACTGATTTATTTATTTATTTTATTTTATAAGTTTCCATTTATTAGTTTTTCAGTACAATTCTCTCAGTTAAATAAATAGGCAACAAATGGTATACCCATCCGTAAAAGCCGGAGCTTGTGCCACGGATGGGGAGTTCATTAAATAATTTCAGTTTCATTCTCTGATGCTCATGTAAATTTTCAATATCATCATTGTAGATAATGATATATGTAATAATGATATCTGATCACAACAAAAATAAAAAATTAAAATAAACAATAGTTATAGTTTCCCTCTGTAAATAACGCTCAATGAAAAAAAGAATATTATACAGTATACAACAATGATATGCAAGGATTCCAAGGACACTGAACGAACTAGAGATTTCAGTTACTAAAGAGTAGCCTCGAGTGGAGAGTCAAGTTACCAATCAGTAAGTAACTACATATAGTTACAAACTCGAGTTATTAAGGCCAGCCACTCACTATCAGTTAGACCTGACGACAGGGAAACCTGATCAGGTCTACCTCATAGCGTTTGTGCTCATCAAGATCTACCTGATAGTGAGTGGCCGGCCTAACTGGTTGAGTTTCTTTTCAGTAGCTCCGTGTGGATGGGCTAAGAGTCCTAAAACAGCAACATTTTTCTTAGCGTGGGTATCTCAAGAGTGTTTAAATCGGATGAATCTATTCAAGACACCTAAACATAAGACAGACTAATGGCTTGCCGGGAATAACAATCGCGTTCAGAATAATAAGTGGGAATATTAGAAGGGAAATACATGTTTTTATTTTTCATTGAAATGAAACTCTCCGGGAAAAATGTGACACCCTTTTAAACAGGCAGTCCAAAGAATAATAAATGAAAAATGAACCTCCCTAATCTGCAATGACAGTAGGTTTTTCCTCAAGCTTCCTTTGGAAAAAAAATCTGGAAAGTAGGTACCTACCTATCTAAGTATTCTAGGTTAGTACCATGAAAAAATAGAAAGTAAAAATGCAAGATATATGGGAACAGATTCCAGAATAGATGAGGAAAAATGGAACAAGTGCGTATAGTGACATACTAAACACAGTTGGATTTATTATGTAGAAAATTATGCGAAAGTAGAAGGTATTTCTTGAGTAGAAATAGGGAGGATGTGCCGTGAAAAAGTCGAGTTACAAATAAAGGTGAAAATATGAATCTTGGAGGAACAGATTAAAATGACATGTCAAGGAAAAGAATTTTATTATTTACTGAGATACTAAGTGCTACGCACATTGCATATATAAAACGGAATACACGGCGCTCATATAATACTTACTCCCATAATGTACTGTTGAACAAAATTACTTACATTTCGTACATTATATCAATCTATAGTTTATTATACGTTTATAGGTACCTAGATACCTACGTTTTGGTTTTGTATCTAGGTACATTGATGGTTTTGTATCTAGGTAACGATAACGAAATAAATGCTACCTAGATTTCCATTGCTTTAAGTAGGTACCTAAGAATCGAGAGGAAGAGAAAGGGTAGCTGTGAGAAAGTTGGTTTGGGAGGGGAGAAGATATTTGTGAGTGGAAAGGATAGGAGGGACAGGGACTAGTTAGCTAAGAGGGGGCAAGGGGGTCAGAGTTGGGTTGACAGAAAAGAGGAGAGGATATTTGGAGTTAGGGGGGAGAGGGGGTATAATATCGACGAAGAGTAATAAGGAGGGGGTTATAATTTGAATGGAGGGGAGGAAGAAGTGGAAAACAGAGAGGAAGGCGAGGAGAAATTCTTATGGAGAAAAGGCGATTGAGGAAAAGAAGAGGAGAGGGGAGGTGGTTAAAATTTGGATAAAGAGGAGGCAAATTTGGTTTGACAAAAAAGAGATTGGTAGGGCAGAGAAGAATAAGGATGGTACCTATAAAATCAAATCATGGTACCTTTGTGGTAAAGCAGAGAGCTTTCTCACAACTTTGTGGGTATCACAGTATTACAAGTCTTTCATTTACTCAATCATCATATTTATTATCGCTCGTCTCTTCGACTTGTAATGCCGCCACTGGTCGCTACTCGATTATAGTAGCTACTCAATTGTCCCCACGAGGCTGAGTGCACCCCGAACTCCAAGCTCAAAGCCGAAAAAAACCTCGGCCCCGCCGGGAATCGAACCCGGGCCTCCTGCGTGCAAGCCTAGTGTGATACCCACTTGGCCAAGGAGGTTGCTAGAATAAAGATGGCATGAGAGGGGGTTCAATTCTGGATGGCTAGAAATGTAAAAGGAAGAAAAAGGAGAAAGTTGGATTCATGAAAAAGGGGATCTTAGGTTCAGTGAGAAGGATGCACGTTTATTTGCGGCTAATTCTTCTATTACCAGCTAACACTTACACTCACACCAACGATTACATTTGTAATCCAAAATTTTCACCAAACAGACACCTACTTCAGTAATTCGCGATTTTCCGACAAACATTCCAGGATGTTCCCTGAAACACTTTGGGAATCCCGTTTCATCTATGAGATATCCGTGAATCCCAAGATCTTCAATCAAATATCCCAGGGTTCCAGGATGATCCATCAGAGTACAATATGGAATTGGGTCCCAGCATTTCAGGATCATAAATATATCAAGGGACAACAAGGATTTTGATGATATCACTGACCTACCGACCTATCAAAACACCTGGGGGTACGTAAACCATTCACACTGTATAAGTTCAATCATTCGGATATACATTTCACCTATTCTCAGCCTACCTGGGAGGAGAGGAACAGCTTGTAAGGTTTCGCCCAGTGTATTTCTCAGTATGTGAGCGTCAACTATAATGAATTAGGTCAAAATCCGAGTTGCCATATCATCCGTTGGGTTTTGAAATTTCGGTTGTGCAGAAGAGAATGACCTAGGAAGGTTTAATTAATGTCCTTAGGTTTGGCCTAATTTGACCGCTATTTGTTTAGGAAAAAGTTTGAACTTACTCCAGTGTCCACAGTTTAATTGAGCCTATCAGGTTGCCTAATCCAATTAGAAAGTTGAACTTTAAATAAATTTAAACTCGAATTTTGTTTCCGGCCATTAATCTCTAAATCTCTATGCACTTCCATAATATGTAGGTAATTAGATACTACAAACCATCATCATAATATTTTTCATTAAAAGGAAGGTAAATGGCTGAAATTTCGTTCTATCACTTCCGATTTTGGGGGGAATTTCAAACAGCTTCCAGCCGGGAGAGGAAGCATTTCTGGATATGGGTCCACGGTCCATACTCCATAAGTGAAAAATACTTAATACGTTCCAATAATAAGCCTTTGAAATTTATCGCACGACTTTTACTTCGATATAAATACGTGACCTACCTTGTAACTTCCAGTGGTCAGCGAAGCTCAATAAAACCACTTGACATACTGCGGTGACAAAGCTGCTGATGGCGTGGTACATCACCATCACCACAAGAAAGCGGTGAGTGAATAGAATAGAATATACCCTGTTTATACTGTCAGAATGAGACTGAAAAGTCCCTTTTTTCTCGAAAAGTCTAAACAAGGTCTTATGTATTTGATACAAAATAGGTGTAAATTTTATACATACCTATGTAAAATAGAAAGCCTTGCTTAAATTAAAAGACTGTTCTAAAATATTTTCTCCACTTACTGATCTTGTGTATTATGTGTACGAGACCTTGTTTACACTGTTAACAATACCTACCCATGGTTACTTTAATTAGGGAAAATAAGCTTTCTAAACCCAGCAAGTTTTCCTCTTTAATAATACAAAATACAAGTCTAATAATATTGTGACACAAATAATATTATGTAATGGAAATTTCGTGCAGCTATCTAATGCTGTGATGTCCAGAAGAATTGTGACATAATAACACCAAGGAAAATACATTGAAAGTGCCTACACTCTACATCTACACTTTGGTTCATCAATATCGTGAACACTATAACCTTTATTTCCATTCCACCAATATCCTTTGATTTCGATCATTCCCTTGTTCAAAATCTATGTATGATTTCCGATCAATATCGATCGACTTTGGCAACACAAAAAGAACAAAAATCAAAGAAACAAAGAGAACAAGAAAAAAGACATCGGAAAAATTACGCCTGGAAAAACCGTGTTCAAAGTACGTAAAAAGATCGCAAAGGTCGGAAAAAAGGAAAAGATAAAGCCCGAGTTCCGGACGGTACAAGCGCAAAAGAGCTACTGGAGAGAAAAACGAAAGAGGCTCCCGGAAAATTGTGTCTACATTTGAAGAGTAGAGGAACAAGAGGAAGTTTTTAGGGAAATTGGAAATTTGAGGGCCCTACACATAGAGGTCTTTGGCCATTGATATACCTAAAGATTATAAGGCCACGTCGGCTCTTTATTAAGCCCCGATATGTCACTGCGACAGTGCCACCTAATTTGTGACAGTGTCTCTTGAAGAGGACTTTGGTCGTTAATAAAGTAGAAACATGAGCCATCGCATCGGCTATTTTAAGCCGGATGTCACTGCGAGCTGATTTGTGACAGTGAAATAGAGGACTTTAGAGGTGAATGACGTTTGGTGACTGATATGCATGATTAAATTGTTTATTGAAGATAATTATTTGCCGAAATGTAGAGGAAGTGACTTTTCACCCACAAGCCTAGTGGATGATTCGATTTACCTACGTTTCTGACGGAAAAGGATGTTTAAGTGTGGAATGTTTGTCAGAAATGTCGGTCAATGGTTACTTCACCTCCTTCACCTCGATTGATTTTATGACAGGATTTTAAATTTTTTTTTTTTTTTTTTTTTTTTTTTTTTTTTTTTTTTTTTTTTTTTTTTTGGATGGGAAGTTGGGAAGGCGTCTTGTCTTCCAATCTGTATACTATTTTCATTTTGGTGAGAGTAGCATTGATTCGATTCAAGTTATTCGGTGGAGTTCCATTTTATTAGGGAGCCTTTGAGGGCAGCTAATTTTTCCCTGAAACACTTTGAGAATCCTGGTTCAGCTATGATTCTATGAGATCTTGATGAATCAAATATAACAAGATCTTCAATCGAATATCCCTTTGAGGGCAGCTAATTTTTCCCTGAAACACTTTGAGAATCCTGGTTCAGCTATGATTCTATGAGATCTTGATGAATCAAATATAACAGGATCTTCAATCGAATATCCCAAAAGTTTAGCAATATTAATCAAAGTATTCATGAAAGTACAACACCTAATCCAGTACAATAATTCACACACTCCGATTTTCTGGACTCAAAATTCCTCACCTGTCGTTGAGCAATCCGAAGAAGTAGACCCCTACTGGACCCCCCGTGTTGAGGGCAGCCAGACCAAATGTAGGATAGATGTCCCGGTCACACACCAGATCGAACTGCAACAAAGTGACAGAAATCGAAACAAAGTGACATGACGTCAAAATATGAACGGAAAATTCAGAAACTTTATGCGTATGAGTTCAAAGACATCCGGCTTAAAATAGCCGATGCGATGGCTCATGTTTCTACTTTATTAACGACCAAAGTCCTCTTCAAGAGACACTGTCACAAATTAGGTGGCACTGTCGCAGTGACATATCGGGGCTTAATAAAGAGCCGACGTGGCCTTATAATCTTTAGGTATATCAATGGCCAAAGACCTCTATGTGTTTGAAATTTAAATTTTTCAAAAGTAATCAGAGATGAATTTTATTGCAATGAAAAATGAAACGCAGTTCAAAGTCGAAACAGATTGCACAGACTGCCACAGCTGTGTCCTAATTTCAAATAAATCGGTTGACTTGTAATCCAGGGGATAAGGTTTGATTCCCAGTTGGAACCTAAAATAATAATAATAAATAGACATTTTTTCCTCAAGACTTTTTGACCACATGAACATAGTTTCATTGAAAAATATATGTATGTATCTAACTACAAATATGTAAAAAGAAATTCCTAGGTTTTCCTGACTTAGGTATGTCCTTACCACTCTGAATTTCCTTAGCTATAAATACATACAGTAGGTATATTATCTCCTTGGCTTTTTCCTCCACTTTGACTTTTGAATGCCTAATAAAATTGTTCAATTTGTAACTGAGAAGGGATCTTGAATTTACTTTTATTCAATTTTCCGACACCCACTCAGAGCTGTGACATAATGTACAACAAAAAAGAAGTATATTTCCCTCTCTCTTCCTCCCTTTCTCTCTCTCACCCTCCCTTTATCCCTCTCTCACCCTTCTTCATTTCCTTCCTTATTTTTTTTTTATACAATTTGTATTGGACGTTAGACACAGTCAAGACACCTAATTCACATTGAATTGTACCTAAAATATTTCCCTCTCTCTTCCTCCCTTTCTCTCTCTCACCCTCCCTTTATCCCTCTCTCACCCTTCTTCATTTCCTTCCTTATTTTTTTTATACAATTTGTATTGGACGTTAGACACAGTCAAGACACCTAATTCAAATTGAATTGTACCTAAATTTTTCTTCTTCTTCTTCTTCTTCTTCTTCTTCTTCTTCTTCTTCTTCTTCTTCTTCTTCTCCTCCTCCTCCTCCTCCTCCTTCCCCTTCTTCTTCTTATCCTTTTTACCCTCCCTTTATCCCTCTCTCACCCTTCTTCATTTCCTTCCTTATTTTTTTTTTATACAATTTGTATTGGACGTTAGACACAGTCAATACACCTAATTCAAATTGAATTGTAGCTAAATTCAAATTGAATTGTACCGAGTACTTCTTCTTCTTCTTCTTCTTCTTCTTCTTCTTCTTCTTCTTCTTCTTCTTCTTCTTCTTCTTCTTCTTCTTCTTCTTATTCTTCTTCTCCTCCTCCTCCTCCTCCTCCTTCTCCTCCTCCTTCCCCTTCTTCTTCTTATCCTTTTCAATCAAAAACATCGATGTTGACATCGATGTTTTTGTTCCGATGTATCGATGTTTTCAAAACATCGATGTCGATGTCCCAACCCTAGCTCGAAGGTGGACAACTCCAGAAAATTGAGGGTACAATGGACAGCATTAAGCAGGGTATATTCTATTCTATTCACTCACCGCTTTCTTGTGGTGATGGTGATGTACCACGCCATCAGCAGCTTTGTCACCATGTTGGTTTGTCATTCTCTTCCGCACAACCGAAATTTCAAAACCCAACGGATGATATGGCAACTCGAATTTTGACCTAATTCATTCTAGTTGACGCTCACATACTGAGAAATACACTGATTCTTTGATTTTTGTTCTTTTTGTGTTGATTTTTGTGCTCAGTATGTCAAGTGGTTTTATTGAGCTTCGCTGACCACTGGAAGTTACAAGGTAGGTCACGTATTTATATGGAAGTAAAAGTCGTGCGATAAATTTCAAAGGCTTATTATTGGAACGTATTAAGTATTTTTCACTTATAGTTATGGAGTATGGACCGTGGACCATACAAGCTGTTCCTCTCCTCCCAGGTAGGCTGAGAATAGGTGAAATGTATATCCGAATGATTGAACTTATACAGTGTGAATGGTTTACATACCCTTAGATGTTTTGATAGGTCGGTAGGTCAGTGACGTCATCAAAATCCTTGTTGTCCCTTGACATATTTATGATCCTGAAATGCTGGGACCCAATTCCATGTTGTACTTTGATGGATCATCCTGGAACCCTGGGATATTTGATTGAAGATCTTGGGATTCACGGATATCTCATAGATGAAACGGGATTCCCAAAGTGTTTCAGGGAACATCCTGGAATGTTTGTCGGAAAATCGCGAATTACTGAAGCATTACATCTTGTATTCCTGAAGTAGGTGCCTGTTTGGTGAAAGTTTTGGATTACAAAATAAATGTACCTAATCGTTGGTGTGAGTGTAAGTGTTAGCTGGTAATAGAAGAATTAGCCGCAAATGAACGTGCAATAGCTGCAGCGAATCATTGGAGAAATAAAGAACACGGAAAGTAAGAGGATACAACGGGATTCCCAAAGTGTTTCAGGGAACATCCTGGAATGTTTGTCGGAAAATCGCGAATTACTGAAGCATTACATCTTGTATTCCTGGAGTAGCTGCCTGTTGGGTGAAAATTTTGGATTACAAATGTAATCGTTGGTGTGAGTGTAAGTGTTAGCTGGTAATAGAAGAATTAGCCGCAAATAAACGTGCAATAGCTGCAGCGAATCATTGGAGAAATAAAGAATAGCCGGACACGGAAAGTAAGAGGGTATCTCGAAATAATGCTGTTATTATTTTGTCGCTTATTCTAGGACTAGCTCTCCGGATTACAAGATCTACCTCTGAGCGATCAGGGCGGGTAATGAGGAAAAAACAAGAAAGTTTTGAACTTCTGCAATCACCCTGTATATGGATTGAGCTTTTTTGTTTATTTTTTAACAGAAACTTTAAGCGACAACAAAATCATAGACAAACATATTTGATAGTATTATTTTATCCAGGGGAAAGCAGACATTGCGTCAGAAAGATGAACTCCCCCAGAAACAAGGATTTCGGGAATTTGACCGAAACAAGTGAGGTGTAAGTTTTAACTTAGTCTACACGCCTCAAATAGTGTGACCGATTTGGATGAAATTTGGTAAACACGTCCTTAGGGTATCTCGAAATAATGCTGTTATTATTTTGTCGCTTATTCTAGGACTAGCTCTCCGGATTACAAGATCTACCTCTGAGCGATCAGAGCGGGTAATGGGGGAAAAACAAGAAAGTTTTGAACTTCTGCAATCACCCTGTATATGGATTGAACTTTTTTGTTTATTTTTTAACAGAAACTTTAAGCGACAACAAAATCATAGACAAACATATTCGATAGTATTATTTTATCCAGGGGAAAGCAGACATTGCGTCAAAAAGATGAACTCCCCCAGAAACAAGGATTTCGGGAATTTGACCGAACCAAGTGAGGTGTAAGTTTTAACTTAGTCTACACGCCTCAAACAGTGTGACCGATTTGGATGAAATTTGGTGAACACGTCCTGCAAACAAAGGAAATTTGAGTAATTTGTTTGGTGTATCTTCCTTTCGGTAACCGAAACAATTTCCCCTGTACTACCACTACCATTCCAAAAGTGGGGGAATGAGCTTCAGAAAAGGAGATATATCTTCTCAGTTTCCGAGGATTTTAGTGATATTGCATTCCTATTTTGGACAGACCGCGGTCTCGCAGTCCTGGGTCTGTCAGATTGTCTGAACGTGAGGGGCAGACATTACACATCCTGACAAGAGCTCTTATACTCACCACATATAAATGTGGTACCTATTCCGCTATTTTGAGATTCAAAGTACCTCGTAATCCCCTCATTTCCTTCCGTCACCTCCACTAAAGCCTCCTCTAACTTTCTCTCATGACCACATCAATCTTGATCGAAATAACTTGACGGATCCCACCTATTTCAACCTTATTTTCTCCTTCTCTCTCTCTCTCTATCTATCTCTCTCTCTCTCTCTCTCTCTCCCTTCTCTCTCCCCCTCTCTCTTTCTACCTCACCTCACTTCAAATTTCTTCCTTCAAACCCCTCCTCATTATTCAATCCTTCTCACTGAATCTAAGATCCCCTTTTTCATGAATCCAAATTTCTCCTTTTTCTTCCTTTTACATTTCTAGCCATCCAGAATTGAACCCCCTCTCATACCATCCTTATTCTAGCAACCTCCTTGGCCGAGTGGGTATCACACTAGGCTTGCACGCAGGAGGTCCGGGTTCGATTCCCGGCGGGGCCGAGGTTTTTTTCGGCTTTGTGCTTGGAGTTCGGGGTGCACTCAACCAGTGGCGGCATTACAAGACGAAGAGACGAGCGATAATAAATATGATGATTGAGTAAATGAAAGACTTGTAATACTGTGATACCCACAAAGTTGTGAGAAAGCTCTCTGCTTTATCACAAAGATACCATGATTTGATTTTATACCATTCTTATTCTTCTCTGCCCTACCAATCTCTTTTTTGTCAAACCAAATTTGCCTCCTCTTTATCCAAATTATAACCACCTCCCCTCTCCTCTTCTTTTCCTCAATCCCCTTTTCTCCATAAGAATTTCTCCTCGCCTTCCTCTCTGTTTTCCACTTCTTCCCCCCTCCATTCAAATTATAACCCCCTCCTTATTACTCTTCGTCGATATTATACCCCCTCTCCCCCCTAAGTTCAAATATCCCCTCCTCTTTTCTGTCAACCCAACTCTGACCCCCTTGCCCCCTCTTAGTTAACTAGTCCCTTGTCCCTCCTATCCTTTCCACTCACAAATATCTTCTCCCCTCCCAAACCAACTTTCTCACAGCTACCCTTTCTCTTCCTCTCGATTCTTTTCGCTTCGCTCTCTCCAAGTTCTGGTCTGCTGCTCAACGCAGCAATCTTTTGGCATCGCTCTCTCCAAGTTCTGGTCTGTTGCCCAACGCAGCAATGTAGGCGAAAAGGGGTTTTTCACTTTTCCATTTCTGGCTCGCCCAACTGGAACGTTCTAAATAGCACCACCGGGAGAGGGCGAGAAAAAAACTTCGGCGAAAAGGGGTTTTTCACTTTTCCATTTCTGGCTCGCCCAACTGGAACGTTCTAAATAGCTCCACCGGGAGAGGGCGAGAAAAAAAACTTTCCCTCGTTCGGGACAATCAATCAGAATTTTCGATCTGAAAGGAGCGTGAAGGAAATTGAGGTAGGGGTAGAAAGAAAGGGAATTGGGGCTGAGCGACTGAGGGAGGATAGGGGAAGAGAGAGAATGAAGGGGGTAGGAAAAATCTGGTGTGAACATCACACGTAACTTTTACAATAGCTCTAACCTTTAGTCAGTATAGGTTGAGATTAAATTCGATGAACGAAAAAAGAGGTTAAAAAGGTTAGAACTAAATAATAGACATAGGAAAAATTGGTACAAGAACATGTGAAAGGGGACGGGTCAATAAGAGTAGGATTGTTTATTTTTTAACAGAAACTTTAAGCGACAACAAAATCATAGACAAACATATTCGATAGTATTATTTTATCCAGGGGAAAGCAGAGAAAGCAGACATTGCGTCAGAAAGATGAACTCCCCCAGAAACAAGGATTTCGGGAATTTGACCGAACCAAGTGAGGTGTAAGTTTTAACTTAGTCTACACGCCTCAAACAGTGTGACCGATTTGGATGAAATTTGGTGAACACGTCCTGCAAACAAAGGAAATTTGAGTAATTTGTTTGGTGTATCTTCCTTTCGGTAACCGAAACAATTTCCCCTGTACTACCACTACCATTCCAAAAGTGGGGGAATGAGCTTCAGAAAAGGAGTTGAGTAATTTGTTTGGTGTATCTTCCTTTCGGTAACCGAAACAATTTCCCCTGTACTACCACTACCATTCCAAAAGTGGGGGAATGATCTTCAGAAAAGGAGATATCTAATCTTCTCAGTTTCCGAGGATTTCAGTGATATTGCATTCCTATTTTGGACAGACCGCGGTCTCGCAGTCCTGGGTCTGTCAGATTGTCTGAACGTGAGGGGCAGGCATTACACATCCTGACAATAGCTCTTATACCCACCACACAACACTGCATATTTAATTTGTGTTTCCTCTGGGCTTACCACCGTTCAAGCTGCGGTACACCTAACGAGAAAGGGAAAATGTTTCCTTTCCTAAATTCTACACGTCATATGAGTGGCAGTTTATTCTTCTTCGAACACACATGGGACCTGTGAAAGCTAAAGGCTGGCAAGGGGATTCAATATACCTAAACTTTGGGAAATATCGTAAGCCCTTTCTACTTTTCAGGGCTGGGCAAATCTCTTGCAGTGGCGTGCCATCGTCAATTTTATTTCACAAAATTATCCTGGAACTTAAAACTAGATATTGAGGATTTAATAAGAGAAAGAAGATAATAAAATTACCTCTCTAGTTCTCTTTTCACCCACCTGGAACACTGTATTAAAGACTGAACAACTTTATTTTATTTCATTTTTTATCTAATCTTACGCATTTTGTGTTCATATTCAGCGTTTCGAGGGCAAAGGAAATTCCACTGCGTGTCACTTGGTGCCGTAGTTTAGCCAGTCCTGTTCTGATCCCATAAGCCAGCCAGGGAAGTCTTCGGAGCTTGAGTCGTATTTCGCCAAACACTGACAAGAATTTTCATCCGAATAAAATATTTCCCCTCCCCTCCCCTCCCCTCTCCTCGTTTGACTTTCAAAGTTGTCCAAATGTGTGGAATTCAAATTTGTTTCTTTCAACAGCATAACTCAGGAAGAGGTCAGATTGAAGTAACCTAGATTTTTCAGTCAGGATTTTTCAAGGAGAGATTTTTTTGTTGTTATTTTATAGTCGAATGTAGCTGGTCCACTCCCTGTTTATCGTCCCCCAGCCAGACCCAGAAGAAGAAGAAGAAGAAGAAGAAGAAGAAGAAGAAGAAATTTTTTTATAGTGGAATGTAGTAGTTATAGTGTTAATACTAACTTACTCGAGCGTAGTGGTATTCCTTTGATCTATTCGACCCTGTTTTGGTGGAATTGTCTAATGAAATAGCTGCCCCGTAGCACGTCTCAAGAGCAAGCAGCATGCTTGTGTGATTTCCCAGTTTTCAAAGGACGTTACGCTTGAATTTGGACAACTCTTGAAATTCAAAGGATATCACCTGCTTTAGAGCCCCAGAAAGTCACCTGTTTTGGATCCCTAGTGAATCACCTGTTTTAGATCCCTAGAAAGTCACCTATTTTAGATGACTGTCATGCTCGAAGGTGGACAACTCCAGAAAATTGAGGGTACAATGGACAACATTAAGCAGAAAAGAACCATCCATAAAGCAAGGCCCGTTATGGATGGTTCTTTTCTGCTTATTTCTATCCAAATAATGTGCCTGATCCTTGGCTGATCCATAACGGGCCTTGCCGATGTTTGTATTATGGAGTCTACGCTATGGACCATATGAATAAGTTATAAAATCAATCGAGGTGAAGGAGGTAGGTAACCATTGACCGACATTTCTGACAAACATCCCATACTTCCGCCCCGGGCGGGAATCGAACCCGCGGCCTAGCGCTTACAAGGCAGACGCACTACCAACTAAGCTAACTAGGCTGGCGAGAGAGAATGAAGGGGGTAGGAAAAATCTGGTGTGAACATCACACGTAACTTTTACAATAGCTCTAACCATTTAGTCAGTATAGCTTGAGATTAAATTCGATGGACGAAAAAAGAGGTTAAAAAGGTTAGAACTAAATAATAGACATAGGAAAAATAGGAACAAGAACATGTGAAAGGGGACGGGTCAATAAGAGTAGGACAGGACAAAATCTTTTTCTCGTTTGTTACGTATGAAAAAAAAGAGGGCTTTTCTTTGACATTATCTAATCTTGGCTAAGTTAATTTAAACTTTATGGGAGAAAAAAAAAGTTCAACGTATTATTTATTAATAGGAACATATTTTTCCCATTTAGTTTCGAAAGCAAAATCTCATAGATATAAATAGAACCTTCTCCTTTTCCGTTGTCCTCGAGATATACGTAGGTACTTTATGGGAGAAAAAAAAAGTTCAACGTATTATTTATTAATAGGAACATATTTTTCCCATTTAGTTTCGAAAGCAAAATCTCATAGGATATAAATAGAACCTTCTCCTTTTCCGTTCTTTTTGAGATATACGTAGGATACACGTAGTAAATACATAAAACCAAATCTAGCTATTTCCAACTATAACCTCAGTGTGGTACCGGACTTATGGGTCGATAGACACTTCATCATTCCGATCAGCTTCACCGGAAATTTACAACGGAAAAACTAAAAGCAATCAGCCTGAAATTGAAACCTACAATTTAGTCAAACGAAGAAAATTGAAATTAGAGCCTCAGCCCAGAGCAAATACCGGAAACAGACTCAGAGGACTGCAAAATAATTTAAACGGTGCCGGTGTCAAAAGGGAGTGTTCGGTGTATTTATTGAATGATTTGAATCGAAGCGGTGTCAAAAAAGGGAGTATTTTGTGTATTTTGAAGACATTCAATTGAACCTTTGCTATATTGCATCATTCGCATACTTTGAGCTTGATTTGTAAACAAACAAGGATTTTCCAACAAGGGAATCGCATTGAAAAAGTGAAACAGGACCTTGAAGTAAAGTAGGTCAGATTAAATTTTCAACTTGAACTTGAAAATGCACTTCTTTCATTATCTTTCAACTTTCATGAGATGTAAATCCGATATGACACGAGGGTGAGAGAGAGAGAGGGAGAGAGAGAGAGAGAGAGAGAGAGAGAGAGAGAGCTAATAAAACTATAATTTGAAATTTAAATTTTTCAAAAGTAATCAGAGATGAATTTTATTGCAATGAAAAATGAAACGCAGTTCAAAGTCGAAACAGATTGCACAGACTGCCACAGCTGTGTCCTAATTTCAAATAAATCGGTTGACTTGTAATCCAGGGGATAAGGTTTGATTCCCAGTTGGAACCTAAAATAATAATAATAAATAGACATTTTTTCCTCAAGACTTTTTGACCACATGAACATAGTTTCATTGAAAAATATATGTATGTATCTAACTACAAATATGTAAAAAGAAATTCCTAGGTTTTCCTGACTTAGGTATGTCCTTACCACTCTGAATTTCCTTAGCTATAAATACATACAGTAGGTAGTAATCCAGGGGATAAGGTTTGATTCCCAGTTGGAACCTAAAATAATAATAATAATAATAATAATAATAAATATATTAATAAATAGACATTTTTTCCTCAAGACTTTTTGACCACGTGAACATAGTTTCATTGAAAAATATATGTATGTATCTAACTACAAATAGGTAAAAAGAAATTCCTAGGTTTTCCTAACTTAGGTATGTCCTTACCACTCAGAATTTCCTTAGCTATAAATACATACAGTAGGTATATTATTATCTCCTTGGCTTTTTCCTCCACTTTGACTTTTGAGTGCCTAATAAAATTGTTCAATTTGTAACTGAGAAGGGTAGGTATATTATTATCTCCTTGGCTTTTTCCTCCACTTTGACTTTTGAGTGCCTAATAAAATTGTTCAATTTGTAACTGAGAAGGGATCTTGAATTTACTTTTATTCAATTTTCCGACACCCACTCAGAGCTGTGACATAATGTACAACAAAAAAGAAGTATATTTCCCTATGCTTCCTCTCCCGGCTGGAAGCTGTTTGAAATTCCCCCCAAAATCGGAAGTGATAGAACGAAATTTCAGCCATTTACCTTCCTTTTGAAAAATATTATGATGATGGTTTTGTAGTAGGTATCTAATTACCTACATATTATGGAAATGCATAGAGATTTAGAGATTAATGGCCGGAAACAAAATTCGAGTTTAAATTTAAAGTTCAACTTCCTAATTGGATTAGGCAACCTGATAGGCTCAATTAAATTGTGGACACTGGAGTAAGTTCAAACTTTTTCCTAAACAAATAGCGGTCAAATTAGGCCAAACCTAAGGACATTAATTAAACCTTCCTAAGTACATAAAACCTCTCCAGTATTGAACATGAAATGGAACAAATTTGACTCTTTCAAATAAGAAATGGGAACCCAAGGGATGCTATCTCTAAATTAAAAACGCAAACGTTGAACTTTATGGCGAAAGCTCTCCTGATGAGAAAAACTTGTAAAAAAGATGTAAAAATAACAACCCTGGATGTTGCGGACGCTTTTAATAGGGTCCTTGAATTGTTTTTCCATTTTATAAAGTCGTCTCGAGATAAAATAATAATAATTGAAAAAACTCAAACTTTCTTCGAAACTTTGAGTAAGTTCAAACTTTTTCCTAAACAAATAGCGGTCAAATTAGGCCAAACCTAAGGACATTAATTAAACCTTCCTAAGTACATAAAACTTCTCCAGTATTGAACATGAAATGGAACAAATTTGACTCTTTCAACATAAGAAATGGGAACCCAAGGGATGCTATCTCTAAATTAAAAACGCAAACGTTGAACTTTATGGCGAAAGCTCTCCTGATGAGAAAAACTTGTAAAAAAGATGTAAAAATAACAACCCTGGATGTTGCGGACGCTTTTAATAGGGTCCTTGAATTGTTTTTCCATTTTATAAAGTCGTCTCGAGATAAAATAATAGTAAAATTAAAAAAACTCAAACTTTCTTCGAAACTTTATTTCAATGTCTTTTCCAATTTTTTACTGTTCTCTCTTAATCTTGGTGGTGTCTCATCTACATAAATGGCTTTACCATCAACACTCTCTCAGTAGGTTAATTACTAGTGAAACTAGATTATTCCAGGCCAAGAAAAATGACCCAAAAGCGACAAAAAGCTATTTTATAGGCATTTTTGTGGAAAAAAAAAGAAACTCGTAAGATGGTGTTGAAAATAATTCCCATCATGATAAATTCCTATAAATGTGGGTAGGTTAATTACTAGTGAAACTAGATTATTCCAGGCCAAGAAAAATGACCCAAAAGCGACAAAAAGCTATTTTATAGGCATTTTTGTAAAAAAAAAAGAAACTCGTAAGATGGTGTTGAAAATAATTCCCATCATGATAAATTCCTATAAATGTGATACCTATTCCTCTTCTTCTTCTTCTTCTTCTTCTTCTTCTTCTTCTTCTTCTTCTTCTTCTTCTTCTTCTTCTTCTCCTTCTCCTCTTAATTTTTCTTCTTCTTCGTCGTCTTCTTCTTCAAATTTATTATTTTGTTTGTTTCGTAGTCATTTTGCTTCTCGCTCGTTCCAATCTGGACCCCCAAATCGTGCCTCCTCCCGCCATATTGTTTTGATATTGTTCTAATATCATAAACAATATCTGTCAGCAGCAGATATGAACATTGTTATCACAGTTAGGTTTGGTCCTAAAAAAGCCTATGCCTACTTGCCTATACGAATACCAAAATTCCAATAGGCCTAAAGTAAATAATAGGTACCTAACTTTGGATAAAAGGTCAGGACTAAATAAAAGTATGCACCTATTGTTATGGTCACTCGGTTGTGATTTGTGAAAATGACGTGTTCTTTTTGCCAAGCCCGTTCATTGTCAGCAGCAGATATGAACATTGTTATCACAGTTAGGTTTGGTCCTAAAAAAGCCTATGCCTACTTGCCTATACGAATACCAAAATTCTAATAGGCCTAAAGTAAATAATAGGTAGCTAACTTTGGATAAAAGTTCAGGACTAAAAAAAAGTATGCACCTATTGTTATGGTCACTCGCTTGTGATTTGTGAAAATGACTTGTTCTTTTTGCCAAGCCCGTTCATTCCTACCATCAGTCACGTCCCTAATCAACGACTCCTATCCTTTCCACTCACAAATATCTTCTCCCCTCCCAAACCAACTTTCTCACAGCTACCCTTTCTCTTCCTCTCGATTCTTTTCGCATCGCTCTCTCCAAGTTCTGGTCTGTTGCCCAACGCAGCAATGTAGGCGGAAAGGGGTTTTTCACTTTTCCATTTCTGGCTCGCCCAACTGGAACGTTCTAAATAGCTCCACCGGGAGAGGGCGAGAAAAAAACTTTCCCTCGTTCGGGACAATCAATCAGAATTTTCGATCTGAAAGGAGCGTGAAGGGAATTGAGGTAGGGGCAGAAAGAAAGGGAATTGGGGCTGAGCGACTGAGGGAGGATAGGGGAAGAGAGAGAATGAAGGGGGTAGGAAAACTCAGGTGTGAACATCACACGTAACTTTTACAATAGCTCTAACCGTTTAGTCAGTATAGCTTGAGATTAAATTCGATGGACGCAAAAAGAGCTTAAGGTTAGAACTAAGCAATAGACATAGGAAAAATAGGAACAAGAACATGTGAAAGGGGACGAGTCAATAAGAGTAGGGCAGGACAAAATCTTTTTCTCATTTGTTACGTATGAAAAAAAAGAGGGCTTTTCTTTTTCTGTGACATTATCTAATCTTGGCCAAGTTAATTTAAACTTTATGGGAGAAAAAAAAAGTTCAACGTATTATTTATTAATAGGAACATATTTTTCCCATTTAGTTTCGAAAGCAAAATCTCATAGATATAAATAGAACCTTCTCCTTTTCCGTTGTCCTCGTAGGATATACGTATAGTAAATACATAAAACCAAATCTAGCTATTTCCAACTATAACCTCAGTGTGTACCGGACTTATGGGTCGATAGGCACTTCATCATTCCGATCAGCTTCACCGGACATTTACAACGGAAAAACTAAAAGCAATCAGCCTGAAATTGAAACCTACAATTTAGTCAAACGAAGAAAATTGAAATTAGAGCCTCAGCCCAGAGCAAATACCGGAAACAGACTCAGAGGACTGCAAAATAATTTAAACGGTGCCGGTGTCAAAAGGGAGTGTTCGGTGTATTTATTGAATGATTTGAATCGAAGCGGTGTCAAAAAAGGGAGTATTTTGTGTATTTTGAAGACATTCAATTGAACCTTTGCTATATTGCATCATTCGCATACTTTGAGCTTGATTTGTAAACAAACAAGGATTTTCCAACAAGGGAATCGCATTGAAAAAGTGAAACAGGACCTTGAAGTAAAGTAGGTCAGATTAAATTTTCAACTTGAACTTGAAAATGCACTTCTTTCATTATCTTTCAACTTTCATGAGATGTAAATCCGATATGACACGAGGGTGAGAGAGAGAGAGGGAGAGAGAGAGAGAGAGAGAGAGAGAGCTAATAAAACTATAATTTGAAATTTAAAATTTTCAAAAGTAATCAGAGATGAATTTTATTGCAATGAAAAATGAAACGCAGTTCAAAGTCGAAACAAATTGCACAGACTGCCACAGCTGTGTCCTAATTTCAAATAAATCGGTTGACTTGTAATCCAGGGGATAAGGTTTGATTCCCAGTTGGAACCTAAAATAATAATAATAAATAGACATTTTTTCCTCAAGACTTTTTGACCACATGAACATAGTTTCATTGAAAAATATATGTATGTATCTAACTACAAATATGTAAAAAGTTTTTTTTTATACAATTTGTATTGGACGTTAGACACAGTCAATACACCTAATTCAAATTGAATTGTAGCTAAATTCAAATTGAATTGTACCCAAATTCTTCTTCTTCTTCTTCTTCTTCTTCTTCTTCTTCTTCTTCTTCTTCTTCTTCTTCTTCTTCTTCTTCTTCTTATTCTTCTTCTCCTCCTCCTCCTCCTCCTCCTTCTCCTCCTCCTTCCCCTTCTTCTTCTTATCCTTTTCGAAATTTAATAGAATCAATTATTTACGTACCCTCTCTATGATCTTTTACTGTCTATTTTTCTTTCTTTTCATTCTTTGTTAAAATAATGAAGAAGAATGAGAACCTTTTTTGCCGATGGGGATAACACTCGTAAGATACCTACCGTATTACCATGAAAATAAAACAAAAGAAATAAAGATGATTACCCGTATCAAGTATTTTTCACTTATGGAGTATGGACCGTGGACCCATATCCAGAAATGCTTCCTCTCCCGGCTGGAAGCTGTTTGAAATTGCCCCCAAAATCGGAAGTGATAGAACGAAATTTCAGCCATTTACCTTCCTTTTAATGGAAAATATTATGATGATGGTTTTGTAGTATCTAATTACCTACATAAATTATGGACATGCATAGAGATCCGTATTACCATGAAAATAAAACAAAAGAAATAAAGATGATTAGATGACATGATTTCAATTTATTCAAAAATGTCTTCCTGTCCCATCCATACTGGCATCTTTTCCCGTGAGTTGACATTTTTGAAATTCGATATCATTTGACACCTAAAGATGATTAGATGACATGATTTCAATTTATTCAAAAATGTCTTCCTGTCCCATCTATACTGGCATCTTTTCCCGTGAGTTGACATTTTTGAAATTCGATATCATTTGACACTTTAAAAAAATTCGATGGATATGTACAGATATCTTCCTACAGACATCAGATTCAAGCTTAATTTTGCCGAAAAAAGAGCACCATATTTTCCACTCTGCCAAATATTTTCAAAGCTTTTCAGAAAGTCCTAATGAAGCTGAGATGGAAAATATCGAAATCAAAAAGCAGGTAAAATTAATGAAAAGGAGAAAGGAAAGCTGAAGAGTAGAAAAACCTTCTGATGTTTTTGTGATTTCGTAGGTGTTATGAATTCCTTTTCAAAACAAAAATAATAAACGAGAAAATCTAACCTGATTGAAATATTTTCTAGAATGCAGAAACTGTATCTTTCCTTTCTCTTCTTGCTTGTTTTGCTCAAAATTTTCAATTAAAAAAAATCAAACACAGAAATGAATTTTTTTATGGATATGTACAGATATCTTCCTACAGACATCAGATTCAAGCTTAATTTTGCCGAAAAAAGAGCACCATATTTTCCACTCTGCCAAAATATTTTCAAAGCTTTTCAGAAAGTCCTAATGAAGCTGAGATGGAAAATATAGAAATCAAAAATCAGGTAAAATTAATGAAAAGGAGAAAGGAAAGCTGAAGAGTAGAAAAACCTTCTGATGTTTTTTGTGATTTCGTAGGTGTTATGAATTCCTTTTCAAAACAAAAATAATAAACAAGAAAATCTAACCTGATTGAAATATTTTCTAGAATGCAGAAACTGTATCTTTCCTTTCCCTTCTTGCTTGTTTTGCTCAAAATTTTCAATTAAAAAAAAATCAAACACAGAAATGAAATTTTTCAATATTAGGTAGCTCTAAATATCAAAATAAAGTTCATTATTTTATTAATTTAACTCAGCACCAGTATAATCATGCCTGTACACTCTGTACAGCTAGGGGTACTATTGTTAGTTCAAAGTTACATTTAAAGCTGTTTAAAAAGTACATCAAAAAAAGGTGTTGACGATGTTAAATTAGCTAACAAAACTGAATAAATTTATGTAGGTACAAAAAATATTAAAAATTGCTGACATTGACTCAGCACCAGTATAATCATGCCTGTACACTCTGTACAGCTAGGGGTACTATTGTTAGTTCAAAGTTACATTTAAAGCTGTTTAAAAGTACATCAAAAAAAGGTGATGACGATGTTAAATTAGCTAACAAAACTGAATAAATTTATGTAGGTACAAAAAATATTAAAAATTGCTGACATTATTCCCTCTGCATGTCTAAACCAGATAGCAGCCAAAACTAACGTCATCATCAATAGTATTCCATACAGGCATGACGCCCATGCTTCACTTTATGCGCGAATCCAGGAAACCAACATTGGTATTTGTGCAAAAACCCGTCACCATAAGTATACCTACTTCAACTCCAATCTATTTCTAAAAAGAAGACATTTTACATCCCATGGTCTCCATTTCAGCAAAATGGGGAAATTGAAGTTTGCTGAAAATTTTGCAATGTTCCTCTCTCAACTCTCACCAGGGTGTTCTAACCTTGACGTCTCTCATGATGTGGACCTGATTGATCTTACTTCTGCTGATGATGATCTTCTCTCTAAGCCTATTCAGCGTTCTGATTCCCTCTGTCAAAACACCCCGTCCCGTGAGGTTCCTGGCCACAAAAATCTAACCTTGACGTCTCTCATGATGTGGATCTGATTGATCTTACTTCTGCTGATGATGATCTTCTCTCTAAGCCTATTCAGCGTTCTGAGTCCCTCTGTCAAAACACCCCGTCCCGTGAGGTTGCTGGCCACAAAAAAATGAATAACGTTACCACTAATCAATCCCTTATAGATAGTAACTTTACGCTTGATGAAAGCTATTCATATGACCTAACTCATCTCAATCTTCTTAGCAATGTAAATTCTACACCTTGGCCGAATGTGAATAATGTTAAGCTGTTTCCCTGTTTAGCGTCAAATTCGACCACCCCCAACCTCCCACCTAACAATGTATCTCTCGAGTCGACTTTTTCTTTCAGCCCCCGCAATATAATCATCACCTAGTCTATACGAACCAAAATGATAGTATTGCCCATTACTCTACAACTAGTCTACTATGTACTTATACCTTTACAGCTGATAGTAATAATTGTAAACCTGTCACTGTTACGATGTTAACAGCCTCTTCAGTTCCCTCTACAATTATTACAAATAATGTCGTCTCTTACAATTTTTATCAAACCTACACTTTGCTAAACTCGGTTCATAACCCTGGGTCCATTCTTCTTCTTCTTCTTCTTCTTGCTTGTAATATTTTAGCTTCCAGTCATAGGGCAGAACCCCAAGTTAGAACTGATACAACCTCGCGACAATACATTTAAAACAAGATGGACGCGAGCATAATGTACTTAATATCACATCGAAAAGTATTACGTATGTAAAAGAAGCACAGTTATCCGTCCGTGGTCCATTAGTGAATGATGATGCCTAATTCGTGTGCCCGATCCATCAGTCCCGGAAGAAGCGAGGGATAACCTGTCCTCTTTGTACGACGTAATACTTTTCATGTTATAATAATTACGCCACTTCATGCTCGGTCCATTCTTCCTTTTAAATCTAAATTTAATCATGAAAACACTTCTGATCTAACTCTCCATTAATTGTTACTACGATAACGTTCTTTCTTTTAAAAGCCTCTCATACTAAAAATATCGTGTCCATGTACCATTTTTACGGCATCCAAAGTATTGTCATCCATCTTTATTTCACTTGATCAAGTACTATGAACTGCCATACTAGTATCATTAGTAGGCTATATATTTGTTATAACTCTATCATATCAC
>NW_007377552.1:201893-284827 GCF_000475195.1 Diaphorina citri | reverse complement strand
CACACCATGATTTCTCCTTATCATCTCTTTTTGCCCTCTTCTTTTTCTCTTGTATCACTTTATCTACTATTTATTCTATTTAAGTATCTTATCCATCTCTCTCTCGCTTAATTCCTCACCCATGTCTTTCCTCTTTCTTTAACCCTTTGAACTCCTCCTCATCTTTTGTCTTCTTCGTTGTCTTCCTTCTTATCCCCTATAAATTCTAGGGTTTTTTTTCTCCACTCTAAATTTTCGAATCTATATTTTCTTCCTTCTAGTCTCTTAGCTCTTCTCCACGTGTCTCCTTCCGATTCTTTCTTTTTATTTGTAGAGTAGTTTTAAAAGTCGATCTTTATCCTTCCTCGGGTCCAAAGGCCCCTAAGGTTCCCCAAACTTCAAATATAGGGGTTTAGGGAGAGTGTGGCTAGGATAGGTGATCCATGGTAAGTGAGTTTTGGACGAAGTATGTTTGTGTTCCCTGTGCCTTCCCCGGGGTTTTTCTCTTTATTTTGTTCCTATAAATTGTGTTACCATTTGTATATATTTATTTTGTAAATAAAGTTCGATCTAATGGTTTAATAATAATTATATAAATAGTAATAACCGAAGGACTGGTGTAACGCTAGGAATATGACCTATGGTTTGTGGAGAAAACAGGTGGAACGTGTCAAATAATGCTCCTTCAATTTATCAAACTCAATTTCATGTTGACCTGTCTCTCTTTTTATTGCTCGTGTATGCCTATTTTCGCCCCGATAAAAAGTAAGTTGATCAGAATAGTGTGGGGAATTCGCTTCGCTTTCGGGACGATAACAGCCCGTTCACACTGCATGAAACGAATATCTCTTCGTCATAAATTTTTCCGTGAAGCGAGGCGGTGACGTATACAAATGAATCAAGTGTGTTCACATGGCAAACGAAGAAAAATTCGCAAAAAATTAACTTTGGACGAAGAAAAATTCGTGCATTGTGAACTGGCTGACCTTAGTAGTTACAGTTCCCTCCATCAAACCTGTTTAATTTAAAAAATAAAAAAAAAAAAATTAAAAAAAGATGGAACACTCTTCATTTGTTCAATTATATAATTGAATATGTAATACATATGTATACCTTATCAGGGTATACAACCTATTTACATACATCATGTACAATATTTACAAAACATGGAGGCTGTTTTACCCCAGCTGGTTATGTAAATCCCAGGGCTAAATTTTATTATAGGCAAAACTTTTTCTTATTCCCAGATACCTACCTAAATTTCTAAGAAAACAAGAAAATAAAAGCCTATTTTCTTGTATAACCAAATAACCATGTTGTGCGAAAAACTAATATAGTATAGATTAGTATAGTAGTTTCGGAACGTTTATGTAAATAAAGCAATAAAGAATATTATTTTGTTTGGAGTCCTGTGGTCTCTTCCAAGAACTAATCCACGATTCCCACTAGGTACCCACTTTTTATTTACTCGTTGGGGGAAAAGTGGGAAGTCGATCTTGAAACAGCCCACTGGGTCTTCGAATCAATATGGGAAATAGAAAATAGTAAAACATACATTGGGAGTTTTGACATCTCCGCTAATTTTCAAACTTTACTCATTCTAAATAATGATGTAAGAACAAACAACAAAACAAATAAATAAATAAAACACCTGGCAATATTAAAAAATAAAAATGCTTTTCATTTTAAGAAGCCTGAAAAACTTAGATGACAGTTCAGCGTCATCAGCGCAAATTCAATTCAATTTTTACCAAGTAGGTGTGTTATTTTACATCAAAACCATTACACACAATATTCATAAATTGCATACCTACTATAAACGTCGAGAGATTACCAGCTTCACATTTTTCAGGTAAATCTATTTTCCAAGTTGTAATCTAAATTCTAAGCTAAAAAATCAGCAGCTCTAATTTTTCAACAAAGAACAATGCGGTGAGAACTTGAAAATGCAATCTCGAAGCTCGTCGGTAAACTAAACTTCAAATGAAATTTGCATCAAAAGGTAAATGCTTCATCTACTCCTCTTCTCCTTTATCCCTCTTTTATTCTATTTCTATCTTCTCTTTCATGTTAATCCTTTCTACTTCTCCTTCTTTGTCATCTTTTTATACTCCCTCTTCTTCGTCTTTTTCTTATTACCCTTCGAGTTCTTCTCCTCCTTCTTCTTCCTCCTTTATTTCCCTTCTCTTCTGTTTATTTCTGTTCTTATTCCTTTTTTCTCCTTCCTCTTCTTCTCCTCTATCTTTCCTGCTCCCATTTCTCCTCCTCAGGCATTTTCTTGTCGGTTTCCTCTCCCTTCTGTTTCTTTCCCTGTTTTTCGGTTCAATGAAAATTTCAATTCTCCCGAGCTCAATTCTTGAACACTCAACTAAGACGAAAAAGACTTTGTCGAGGTTTTTGTGGGGAGATTCAATTTTCCGCTCGTTTGACTTTCTAAATGTGCAACGCAACAAGGTAATAGTCTCTTGCATTTTGTTCTTCAGATTAAGGTGAAGAATCGTGCATTTTTAAAGTCCCTTGATAGAATTAAAAGGTTTTTAAGAAATTAGAGATACAATGTACGAGCCAACCCTTTCAGGGGAGGTGGCATTAGGGACACATTCAAGGGCCCTCAACTGCCTATGAAGGGCCCCTACGGGGGCCCCAAAGTCCAATCGGGCCATAAATTTAAGGAAAATAATGAGCAAAGTTCCTTCATGTGTTGAATATTTTTTATTTGTCCTGTGGTTGGGTGGAAGAGCTCCTTTTGGACAATCCTGCAAAAAAAAAAAAAAAATCAAATTTCACGTCTTCCCCTCTATTTCCCCTTCCCTATTTTTCCCCTCTTTCTCTTCTCTCCCTCCGTTTCGTTCTCCCCTCCCCTCCATTTATTTATCTCCCTCTGTTTCATTTCTTTAACCCTCTTTCTCCTTCTCTCCCTCCCTCCCTTTTCTATTCCCTCTCTCCACCAGTTATTAGTTTTCCCTCTTTTACCCCTCTTTTTTCCTCTTTCTCTCCTACTCTTTTCCATCCTGTCTCTAAACCATTTATTTATTTTCCCTCTTTCTTTTTCATCCTTTCTTCACGCCACTTATTTATTTTCCCTCTTTCTTTTTCATCCTTCCTTCCCTCCACTTATTAATTTTCCCTCTTTCTTTTTCATCCTTCCTTCCCTCCACTTATTTATTTTCCCTCTTTCTTTTTCATGCTTTCTTCCCTCCACTTTTTACAACTAGAAGCGCTTGCAATAATCCTTTCCCGGAATGAACTCTCGAAAATGAATCCCTCAGGCTGAAACATAAAATAGTACCTACTTAAATTTGTTTATTCATTGAAATTAAATTGAAAGTTCAATTAAACCAAAGGTGGATTTACACGATCAAGCCATTTGAACAAACTGTGGCTTGTGCAAACCGGTTTGCACAAGTGAATCGTAGCGTATGAAGCTTGAAGCTTACAGAAGCAAAAAGAAAAATCTGTTTCTAAGTTGTTCCTCTCACAAATGTGTGTAAACCGAGCATGCCATTCTCGTGCAGTTTTAACTGATAAGGAGAGATAAGAGTATGAGAGAGAGAGAGTAATAGAGAGAGAGAGAAAGAAAGAGAAAGAGAGAGAAAGGGAGAGAGAGAGGAAGAGAGAGAGAAAGAGAAAGAAAGAGAAAGAGAGAGAAAGAGAGAGAGAGAGGAAGAGAGAGAGAGAAAGGGAGAGAGAGAGGGAAAGATGATGAATAGAGAGAACAAGAGAGAAAAATGGAGTGTGCTGACATTTCATTCAATTGTCAATGAAAAAGGTGAGAATCACTGCACATCGGGAATTTTTTTTTCCGTGAATTTGACAAGCTATAATGCACAATTGTCCCGGCATGATTGTGTCTGGTATCAGCTGTATCGTGACGGTCACTTTGCCCCCAGGTAATTAATTTCAGAATTTGATAGATAAGAGGAAATGAAACTTTTTTTCGAAGAGGTTTGATAGAGGAAACTATAACTCCTAAGGTCTTATCGAAGAGAGAAGGAAAACAGGATAGGAGAAAGCCAGCCTTTGCGAGAAGGAACATTATCCGTTCAGGATAAAATCAGCCCCGGGCGGGGATCGAACCCGCGGCCTAGAGCTTACAAGGCAGACACACTGCCAACCAAGCTAACTGGACTGACCAAGGAATTTTTAACTGTATGTCCTACATAACAGAAGCTAGGAAACTGGGAAAGTTGTCTTGCTTGGCCCATCATAATTACATACATAGGTACTCTTTGAACTTGGGATGTAGCGGAAGTAAAGTTTTGCATAAGGTAGTTCCTTTCATGTCTTAAATCATTTTCTTCGTAGAACATCGTGAACTCGTGTAGCTCTCAAGCCCAAGAGTACTGGCGGTTTTAGGGAGTTCCTTTCATGTCTTAAATCATTTTCTTCGTAGAACATCGTGAATACTCGTGAACTCGTGTAGCTCTCAAGCCCAAGAGTACTGGTGGTTTTAGGGTAGTTCCTTTCTTATCTAATATCACAGTTATCTCATCTTTGTTTTCAGACGCCGTGGTCGCCACTTTGGTCCTCTTCCTGTTTTCAGGGTAGTTCCTTTCTTATCTAATATCACAGTTATCTCATCTTTGTTTTCAGACGCCGTGGTCGCCACTTTGGTCCTCTTCCTGTTTTCCAAGTTTGCCATATCTGCTCCGTTCCTCGTCATCTACCCGTTTGCCGGAGAATTATACCCAACATCCCTCAGAGGGGTAGGCATCGGAACATCCGCCTATATTGGAGGCCTTGGGCTCATCATTATACCTTTCATCACTTACCTGGTAAGTCAACAAGATATATAAAGATTGGACGATGGTTTTTAACCGTTCTGGACTCTTTTTCGCGGGACCACATTTGAGGAGTATGTACTCCAAACATCACGCGGATGGTAGCACAAAATGCTTCTGTAAGAGTGTCTCTTGAGAGCTGAGGAGCACCAGAACCATCCAGTGTTTTTGTAACTGGAACATCCGCCTATATTGGAGGCCTGGGGCTCATCATTATACCTTTCATCACTTACCTGGTAAGTCAACAAGATATAAAGATTGGACGGTGGTTTTTAACCGTTCTGGACTCTTTTTCTCGGGACCACATTTGAGGAGTATGTACTCCAAACATCACGCGGATGGTAGCACAAAATACTTCTGTAAGAGTCTCTCTTGAGAGCTGAGGAGCACCAGCACCATCCAGTGTTTTTGTAACTGGGTTGGAGCCGAGGTGAACATGTTTGATCAAATTTTACTGTCATTTAGTACCAGCTCCCACATTGCATAGTGTCACTGGATTCGCTTTGTACGAGGGAGACCCGGATTCAAATCCGGTAGATTTATAAAGTTTTGTCACTGTGCTGTGGTTTGAACGTTCCGACCAGCTTGAATTTTTTCTAGAACTTCCAGACAATAAATACAAACTAGAAATTCCAAAATTTCCAGGGCAGAGATAACCTCCGCATGCCATTGGTGATCATGGGCGTCATCTCGGTCCTGGGAGGCATCATCGGACTTCGACTACCCGAGACGCTGCATCAGAAACTACCTCAGACTGTGGAGGAGGGAGAGGAGTTTGGCAAGGATTGGTCCATCAAGGAATTGCTCCATTGTATTCCGCCCGGCAGGTGAGTTAAGATTGCTTTGATGTTTTGGTGAAGGTACTAAAATTACTCTTCCGAGTAATGAAGTGAAAAAGAGTCACCTATAAATACGCAGAGGAAAATGAGATTTTCCTAGTAATTACTTGGAAAATCTTTATAATTATAAATAATCAGAGATGTGGGTGCAATAGTCCTACACACTGGACTCCGCACACAGGAATTTCGTCAGAAATGACCCCCATGTAATGTAATGTAAGTAATCAGAGATCATTCCCCGGTCGTGCAGTTGGAGTTTGAGTCATTCATGGTTGAACTGCGGTTCAAACCTCAATTGTGATTTAATCAAATAAATGTCATATTTGATTCAAAGACCTTGGTGGATGTGCCAAATTTACAAAATTGATTCCTAACATCGCATCGTTTTGAATTTCGTCATTTCAGACCTTCCTCATCTCTTGGCGACTCCTATGAAGATCTATCTCAGAAAGACGAAGAAGAAAACGAAGTGATCGATACTCTTCCGAGTAATGAAGTGAAAAAGAGTCACCTATAAATACGCAGAGGAAAATGAGATTTTCCTAGTAATTACTTGGAAAATCTTAATAATTATAAATAATCAGAGATGTGGGTGCAATAGTCCTACATACTGAACTCCACACACAGGAATTTCGTCAGAAATGACCCTCATGTAATGTAATGTAAGTAATCAGAGATCGTTCCCCGGTTGTGCAGTTGGCTATGGAGTTTGAGTCATTCATGGTTGAACTGCGCTACAAACCTCAATTGTGATTTAAACAAATAAATGTCATATTTGATTCAAAGACCTTGGTGGATGTGCCAAATTTACAAAATTGATTCCTAACATCGCATCGTTTTGAATTTCGTCATTTCAGACCTTCCTCATCTCTTGGCGACTCCTATGAAGATCTATCTCAGAAAGACGAAGAAGAAAACGAAGTGATCGAAATGCTCCCTCAAAGGCAACCTTCGGAAAAGGACTTCCTCAACCGGAAAATGAGGCAGACTTCCGATAAGGATTTGCTGAATAGAAGATCGAGACTTGTGCGACAACCCAGCACCATGGAAACGCCAGTTGATCCTTCTGGTGTGGTGAAAATGACTTATTGGTTTTAGACGGTCATATTTTAGTTTAGAACTAGAATGTTTCGTGATCAGACTGGATACCCAAAGGTCCCAAAGCCATTGGGTACAGCATTTTTCATTGGGTACAGCGGGAACCTGGGCAAAATGATCGAATTCGAAGGTACCTAATGAGGAATTAGGTATTGTGTATTTTATTAACCAAGAATTTGTTCTTGTGATGTGTAAACGTGTGAAATATGTATTTTGCGTAGGCTAGCAGAATTTTGCCCTAAAAATCCTAAAATTAAATTAATATTATGTATTGTGTACATAATTATCCTTCTGTAAATATACCTAGGTATAGTGAATTTTATGCTTGAGTTATTTGTTAATAATTATTAACAAATTATAATCTAATATTAATCAATAAAGTGCCTATCTAATAGGTGTGACTATCTAAATTTCCATCTGTTTACTTATTACTAGGCAGATAATACCTTTCATTCATAACATGAAAAGTTTATCGTGTTATAGTAAAACATGTGTAATAATAATTTATGAATGAAATACAGTTACCCCATTTTCCTACTCCCTTCTGGGTTACCATGGTGATTTTTGTTATACCTACTAGACTTAAATAAACACATTAGGGTAAGTCCTAGGTACCTAGCTATCCTATTGATTTTACCTACTGGTACTACCATGATGTATGAATTGTATATTAGTTGTGTCTGACTTTCGAAAGTTTTCTAGACTTTGTTTTATTCCTCGGAACTTTAAATGATCAAAAGACGTGTGTTTTTTGCTGAATAGTGGTTAGTATGAGTAATAACTTACTCACTACCATGATGTATGAATTGTATATTAGTTGTGTCTGACTTTCGAAAGTTTTCTAGACTTTGTTTTATTCCTCGGAACTTTAAATGATTAAAAGACGTTTTGTGTTTTTTGCTGAATAGTGGTTAGTATGAGTAACAACTTACTCATCTATAATCTGGACAATTTACCGATTTAGTGTAACCGATTAGAAGATGGAAGACCGGAAAAACTTCTTGCTAAAAACTTCAGGTGAGTTTTTCATAATAGCTACTCATATTATAGTCATTGTATTTCTTAGGATAGGTATGTAGATAGCTACGGTAGATTGTTTTAGAAATAGCCCTCCTCTGTAGCTTTATGGTCAAACAAACAGACTATGACTTCTAACAGTGTTGGATTTGGAGCTTGTTTTTGTCTCTTAGATCAATAGAAAGGCATTAGCTACGGATACAACAGTTCATTAAACTACTAACTTTGTTCCACTTTAATACAAATAATAATTTGTGGTCGAATTGATTGGAACACAATACATGCCTTCAGGCACACTCCATTTGTCAAAGGTCTAGGTTTACCTTGGCCTTGGGATCAATTTAATTCGAATAAAATAGGTATGTAGATAGCTACGGTAGATTGTTTTAGAAATAGCCCTCCTCTGTAGCTTTATGGTCAAACAAACTGACTATGACTTCTAAGTTTTTAACCCAAAAGTGTTGGATTTGGAGCTTGTTTTTGTCTTTTAGATCAACAGGAAGGCATTAGCTACGGAAACAACAGTTCATTAAACTACTAACTTTGTTCCTTTTTAATACAAATAATAATTTGTGGTCAAATTGATTGGAACACAATACATGCCTTCAGACACACTCCATTTGTTAAAGGTCTAGGTTTACCTTGGCCTTGGGATCAATTTAATTCGAATAATCCATTTACTGATGAACTTTGCAATGAATTACATCATCTAGAGATCTACTTTGGAGCGGAATCTTCTGCAGAATTGGAGGCCAATTTCTCCCGGGACACTCATGTCAGCTCATTCCTGGATGATCCGAATTGTATGTGTCTGTACATTCAACAGAGCGACAATGGGACCACATTTGACTTGCAGAATAAGGTTCGTATTCTCTGGATTGTCGGCTTTTAACAGGGAGTAGACCAGTTTAGTCTGGCTGTGGCATTTTAAACAGGGAGTAGATCAGCGACCAGTTTAGTCTGGCCAGGGGACTTCAAACAGGGATGATGCCGGCCTGAAATTTCTCTTGCTAAAGAAAGAAACTGACGGAAAACGTAGATCCCGTCTGACTATTGACGTTTATTTAACCTGAGACCTATTCCACGAACGACTCCGTACAGAAAATGCCGGGGACCCTTGGGGGCATTTTTTCTGAGTGAGTAATACAGTTTCCAAAATCATGTCTAACTAGAGCACATCTCTTATTTTAGATTCCCCAAGGCAATGGCGGCAAAGTAGCGCTGGTATTTTATAAAATCAGACCGGAGTGTATTTCCGGCGATAATATACGCCAGAATATTCTCATTTCGTCGCTAAAAGACTCTCCCATTATGTCCTTGTACCACAGTCTACACCAGATATTTAGCCCAGCTCTCTTGAAGGTAATTTCCTGGATACTTCTCTTGTTTCATTGCTTGGTAATTAAAGTTGATGGAAAGCTAACCCTGGGAATACTTATGGTAAAAAAAAAAATCATCCCAAAGTCTTTCATAATTTTAAGTCACCCATCATCAGGATTTCGTCGCTAAAAGACTCTCCCATAATGTCCTTGTACCACAGTCTACACCAGATATTTAGCCCAGCTCTCTTGAAGGTAATTTCCTCGATACTTCTCTTGTTTCATTGCTTGGTAATTAAAGTTGATGGAAAGCTAATCCTGGGAATACTTATGGTACCTAAAAAAAAATCATCCCAAAGTCTTTCATAATCTTAAGTCACCCATCATCAGGGGATCAGTGACCCAACGAAGTGAGTTCCAAGTTTTAAATAGACGATTTAGCATTATCATTTTGATTACCACTATACAGATTCATTGATTCTATTCTGAGTCAAATTCTACAAACATTGTGACTTCAGGTGGCCCGTAAAGGATCCACCTTTTTCAATGTCACCACGATCTCCTCTTCAGTGTACTACTATAATTCATTAACTCTCCGACTTTTTCGGTCTAATTCTCGACAGGGTGACGATCTGGACAAGACCATAGATCCGAAACTCCAATCCCTCGTCCTTCAACTGGAACATGGACTGAAGAGCACTCTCCTAGAAAAGTCATTGGACTCGGATCTGCCTTCGTCCCTCATTGAGATTCTCACATTGGAGGACGAATATTTCTACTGGAAGAAGTTGGCCCAAGTGAGCGCCAAGAAAAAGGAGCGAGATCGCGGGAATGTGTTTGCCAATCTGTTTGAGCCGATGGTTTCGCTTTGTAGGTGAGTAGGAGTTGGCACACCAAGGCGAGCCACTCACTATCAGGTACAACTGATCAGGTCCACCTGATACCTGATGAGCACACACACTATCAGTTAGACCTGAGAAGCGGACCTGCTCATGTGTACCTGTCAGGTCTACCTGAGAGTGAGTGGCTGCCCCAAGTATCGCACCTAGACCAGCTTGAACGATAACGAATCAAGGGATTTAACGTCACTGTAGGAAGGGTCACGTTACTCGCAACTCAAAACGTTCCTCAGCATTCCTCAGAATTTTCGCGGACTGGATGAGAATACTCAAATTTTCCCCTTGATCATTGAGAGGTAATTTTACTTTGGCTTCTTTTATCTCCTTTGCTCATTCTTCACGTTTGAGATCAAATTACGTAAATTTAAATCAGGAAGTTCAAGAACTGATGCAAGTTCAAGAATTTCCTTTCTTTTTTCTTAGTTGATTTTGTTTCAAGGCCTTTCTGCCTCTCATATTCTTAAGGCTTCCTTTCCTATGATTTCAGAAATGCCTCAAGATTTGCCTTGGTGTTCAAGCGCGCTGAGGATTTGTTCAACAAACTGATTGAAATCAAGGATCAATGGGAAGACAGAGTTGCCTTGGGCAATGTCGATTTTGAACACATCATACGAGAAAACCTAAGTGTAGCCTCGGATTGGGATTTAAATTTCAGAGCGTCGAAAACTTGGGGACAAGAAATCGCAAAATTATCTTGGTATGTAGAATTTAAATAGTTAGGTAATTATAATAAACCAAAGATTTTTGACATTTTGACCAAAAGCCGTAGGTTGGTCTGTGTCATAAGTTCTCGAATTCTAGCCTTGCCCAGTTCAGGGGTCTTTGTTCGAGGAAAACAGGGTGTAACTACTTTGCCATGTATGTAGATACCGAGGTTAAAAACTCCATTTCTTGATACTCGCATTTGCCTTTACTTATGACATTGTAACTCCTTGTGGTGATACGCATTCTCCTTCTTTTTCTTTCAGTGCCGAAGAAAAAGTCGAATGTTTCGTCATCAGCTTCGCTCCGGTCCGATCGGAAATCGAACTTCACAACCGTCGCTACTGGGACTCACTAGCCGCCTCGCTATATTACTCCATCATGAGAGATGTGACCATATTGCAGAACTACATCTCCGAATCCAAGAAGAGTTTGGATCGGCAACCCCAGACCCTGGATGACATAGGCGAGATCAATGCTGTCCATAAGAAAATATTGGAGACTTCGAAGCAGGTCAGTCTGACTTTTATCAGTCCTAAGTGTTATGATGAGTTAAATCAAAGATATCACAAGGAAATCAATTCAATTAAGAATTATGTACATAAGTACACAAGATTTAGAACGATATGACGGGAATTCAAAGGTGATTTTGATCGATAGCAAAGAGAAAGGACAAGAATTTCAATATTGGGTTAATCGCGAGATCAATGCTGTCCATAAGAAAATATTGGAGACTTCGAAGCAGGTCAGTCTGACTTTTATCAGTCCTAAGTGTTATGATGAGTTGGATCAAAGATATCACAAGGAAATCAATTTAATTAAGAATTATGTACATAAGTACATAAGATTTAGAACAATATGACGGGAATTCAAAGGTGATTTTGATCGATAGCAAAGAGAAAGGACAAGAATTTCAGTATTGGGTTAATCATGGTGCTTGTCCAACATGTCGTTCCTTGTTGACATGAACGTCATGAACTCCCATCATAAACTCCCCAATACGAAGTCCCCGGTAATCACTACATACTTCTTTGTCCTCAGATGATGGAGGTGATTATTGAGGCCGAGAACAAAAACAGGACTTTGGCGAGCTGGACGAAAGAGCATGTGGATCAATTAGCCACCATGAAAACTGCTTGGGACAACTTCCATTCTCTTCTGGACAACCAACAGTTCGTCATAAGTCACCAGGTAATTTTTTCCAAAGTCTTCCAAAAATCAGTGGGGATGGAAACACTTTTTCAATTTTACACCATCCTTTTGTTTAATGTGTGTTGCGTTGTTGCAGTTATGTATCATAGTCATAGTTATTTACGCCTAGGTAACTTTGTCTAAAGAATCAACTTTGTCTGTAACATGTAGATAGGTATATTCTCAAGATCTTTAAGAGATTCTTCCTCTTCATATAAGTTCAATTTCAATTTGCGCTCCTCTATCCTTTGTACAACTCATACACTGAGTCTATTTGGTCCGCCGCAGTCAAGTCGTTTGAAAATCACATGAGACCCTCAGAGGAGCGGGTTGGGGGGAAACTGAAAATGCAATTCAAAAACGTCAACACAAACACTTTACAGGTGAGTCCGGAATTTTTTTTCTTCCTCTGTTGTCTTTCTTGTCCTATTTCTTCTTCTTCTTCCTTCTCTTTCTTCCAGCCTGCCTCGGTGGTGTAGTGCTGAGGGCGCTCGACTACTAAACAGGAGGCCCGGGTTCAATCTAAGTCAAGGCATGGGATTTTATCCTCATTTATTTTATAATTTACGTGTCATGTGTAGTGGGATGCTGACTTTTGAAATTACACACTTCAGTTTGCAAGAAACCCATCATGCCATCCTGTACATACATCTGGTACCAGTGTAAGCAATGGGTGCTGATACCTACAAAAAAGATATACCACACACACCACACACACCACACACACCACACCTCTCTAAATCACTACAACGAGACCAAATCAACCTACCATTCCTGAATTCGTCACTTTCTTGCCCTTCTTTGTCTTTTGGCCGTAGAAAATCATTGATACTCCCCTTATAGCCTTTAGTATATTTTCTGTTTCTCCCTCCCCCTTGTGACTTATGTACTTACGTCAACACAAACCCCTTCAAGTTAATTACATTCTGGGAGAGAGGGGGAGGGAGAGCGAGGGAGGGGAGAGAGGGCAAGGGTTTTCTACGAGCAAAGGAGAGGGAAACATAGAGAAAGGGATGGCTGGGGAGGTTAAGAAATAAAGCTCCAAGGGTTACAGATGGAGCGGAGCTCTAAGGGTTTAGATAGTAGAAAACGCCTCCGGCTCTGTGTTAACCTTGCGTTCGTTCGGATATTAGTTTTCTCGTTCTTTACGCATGCATCTTAGTTTTTCTTGTTTTCATAGCTTTTGCAAGAATATCGGCGGTACAGTGAGCTAATACAGAGTGGAACAAGTTGGTCGAAGATATCGGCAAAAACAAGTGAGTTTCTTTAGAAGTAACCTTACTGGCTCAGATCCATATGTGAGTAGGTGAGTACTTAAAAAGTATAAGAACATCACCTACCTTTGTATTTTAAAGTGCTGTATTTGAGAAAGAAGTAAATTTCTACTGATTCACCTATGTACATAAAAGCCTGTTCTTAGTCTGAGTGTAGACATGTGAATTTTCCTGCTACTTTACAGGAATCAACGCTCTCCTGTACAACTCATACACGGAGTCTATTTGGTCAGCAGCAGTCAAATCGTTTGAAAATCACATGAGACCCTCAGAAGAGAGGGTTGGGGGGAAGCTGAAAATGCAATTCAAAAACGTCAACACAAACACGTTACAGGTGAGTCCAGAATTTGTTTTTCACAGCCTACCTCGTTGGCGTAGTGCTGAGGGGTAAACAGGAGGCCCAGGTACCTAGGTTTAATCCAAGGCTGGAATTTAACCTCATTTATTTTATAGCTATTTGACCTCGTACCTACCTCGTAGAAATGGAGCTCTAACTCTAAGGGTAAATTGTTAGAGAACGTCGCCTTTGCATATGTTTGGATATTAGTTTTCTAGTTCTTTGCGTACCTATGCCTCTTACTGCATATTTCTTGTTTTCACAGCTTTTGCAAGAATACCGCCGGTACAGTGAGCTAATCCAAAGGCCATCGATCAGAACTATTTTGCAAGCAGAGAGGCAAATGCTCTTGTCACAACTGCAGGAATATCTCCTGAACGTTACCGGAAATTTGGAAGACACGAACATTACCAGAGTCCTGGATATGCCACCTCTGATTGCCAATATTCAAAGAGTCAAGCACTTGGAAACCAAGGTGAGAAAACGACGAATGGAAATCACCTTTCTTCCTTAGTTAAAAGTACACAAGTACACAAAAGTAATTACAAAAAGCACAAAACAAAAGTACAACGTAAGTAAAGTGAACACAAAGTATCTACTTACTTACTTTTGATTTTTTTTTACTCACCTACAGACGTTTCCAATTTTCAGATCATAGACATTGAGAAAGTTAGTCAGGAATTGCTGGATGATTTGCCAGCCTATGATCAGTTCAAATCCACAGTGGACTCAGTAAAGAAAGAGCTTCAACTGTACCATTCCGAACAGTTTGAGAAATGGTTGGATCAGACGAGTCAAGATGTCAGCAAGAAGATTCTTAGGTAAGTTGTTTTTCTTCAATGTATCACAAAAGGTATGGCGTATCTCAAGGATCGGATATAGTTTCCCCGTTCTCCTATAGATAACTTTTTGATTTGAATTGGTTGACCATACAGATTCGAGGAGTAACAAAATCAAGTTGTTGAAAGACTTCAAGAGCATCATGAATAAAGTGGGAGATAATCAGTGTCTGCTTCAATCTATTAAAAACTCTCCTAACTACAGATTTAAACACTCGAGCGTCCAGTGAGATCGTCATACGTCAAGCTCTAACAGAGCTGGATGTTTGGGAGGTAGAAGCCAGATTTGAATTGGTTGACCATACAGATTCGAGGAGTAACAAAATCAAGTTGTTGAAAGACTTCAAGAGCATCATGAATAAAGTGGGAGACAATCAGTGTCTGCTTCAATCTATTAAAAACTCTCCTAACTATGCAGAGTTCTTGGATCGGGCCACACTTTGGGAGAAAAAGCTGTACAATGTTGATCACAATCTACGGAATCTAAACCAAGTTCAGCGGAAATGGGTCTACTTGGAACCGATTTTTGGTAAATATATTATTGTTTTAATCATTTTGTGAAGTAGATACCTGCATGTGTGGTGTGAATGCCAACTCCTAATATGTATCTTTGTTCTCTTGTAGGAAATGGAAAGTTGGAAATTGAAAAGTCAAGGTTTTCTAAAGTGGACAAAGATTTACGATACATTCTCAATCAAATCTGTGCCTCGGAAAAACGAGTGATCATTCTACATCGCATACAGAATATAAACGTTATGCTCGACACAATGATTCAGCAGTTGACTCAGTGCCAGAAAAGTCTGAATGAGTATTTGGAAAAGAAGAGATCCACCTTCCCCAGATTTTACTTCTTGAGCGACGAAGATTTGCTTGAGATTTTGGGACAGTCCAACAAACCCAGCGTCATGCAGTCACACCTGAAGAAGCTGTTTGCTGGCATGTCTGATTTTAGAAGACTGCCTATCGCAAATCCGGGGAGTCGAACTGGCAACTATTCACTGCAGCGCGAGTATCACTCCGCAGCATGTCCTTCACAAGTTGTCTCAACTATGCATGACCGTGTCGTCCAGTAGAGGAAGAGTCTACGTCCCGAACAATGGTGAAAGACTTGTGCTGTACTTCAAAGATTTGAATCTGGCTCGCAACGACAAGTGGGGGTCAAATATGCTGGTGGCATTTCTGCAACAGGTAGGTAGATATTTTCATTCATTGGCCAGAGATCAATTGGACCTAGGTATGTCACTAAAGATTTTATCAGTTATAGAGTGACGTCAAATCTCTGCCAAACAATTAAATATTTGCACGATAATTTGTACAGGTAAATGTGTCAGACAGATTTTAACAGGGTGGCTATTGCCCGGCCTTTTTGGGGGTAAATTCTATTGAATATTACCTATTGATGTTCAGCGACACCTTTTTTGTCAACTATGTATTTACGAAACTTCATGAAACGATTTTTCCGTACTTTTTGTTTATTTTTTGAACTTTTACCAATGGATTCAAGAGAATCCAGAATCTACCCTAATTGGCCAGTTGACGCTTCTCTCTATTCTACTGTCGTGTCATTTCTTATTCCACAGATAATCTCATACGGAGGTTTCTACGAGGCTAGTACTCTAGAGTGGGTAGGAATAGACAGAGTTCACATCGTCTGCAGTGTCACCAAATCCGACCTTCTTAGCACCAGGTTTACTTCTATCAACTGCATTATGAACTTCGGGTGAGGAGAATTAATTACCTTATTTATATCTACAATAGATGAGGACGGCATAGTACCATTGGACAGTACTCGAAGAATATCATCGAAGATTATCATATTGTTTTTTGTCAAAGAAATCAACAGTACTTACAAACCAAAGATTGATTAAGTTCACAAAAGCTTGACCAACTAATGTAGCTATTTTCCTTTCTTTAGGTCGCCTTCAAGAGAGGATCTGATGTTGATCTATGGCACCAATTTGAGCAAATTGTTTTCAAACAAGAAAATGGCAACGAGCATTTCGTCAATCATGATCAACTTGTATAATGAGGTAAAGTTCATTCATTTTTGTCGACTGCGCCATTTATCTATTACACCTACCACTATTATGGCAGATTAGATGACTGCCTACTAATTTTCGTGGGCCATAGCCATTTCAAAATATTTGAGAAATCTTCCAGGAACGGCCTTTTTGTCCTAGCTATTGGACCTGTAATTTGATTATGGATGTCATTAATATTATCAACTAAAACAATACCAAATGATGTGATTTCAGATAAATGATGTCTTCACCAGTAGGAAATATCCTCACTACAGTTTTTCTCCGAGAGATTTGACCGACTTTTGTCAAGGACTGGAACGCTATGGCAACATTTCGGATCCCAAAATTACCATCAAGGTAAGCTGAAACCAAAAATACGTCCACTCTAAAAAGTATTTGAAATCAGGATATCAGAACCGGTTCAGTGAATTTTGATAATTACTCAGAGTGTCTCTAAGGGTTGAGTGGCATCATTTCCCACCTAATACATATTTACCATTGTTTTCAGGTTGTTCGCTACGAAAGCTCCCGAATTTTCCGGGATAAGCTCGCGTCTGTTGAAGATCGTGACAAGTACGACTCACTTTTTGAGAATATCGTTGAAAACGAATGGCTATCTCCTGTCCGACTTTCGGAACTAAGCAGTACATTCTTTGTGTGTGAGAGTGTGGGCCGAATTGATGCTTCTCTTGTAGAAGTAGAGCCCAAGGATTGGATGCTCATGGTGCAAGCAGCTTTCAAACAACTGGGTGAGTGCTGGATTTGTCTAGGATGTTTGCCTGGACCGAAGTTAGCTATGACCGAAGTTAGAAACTGTTCAAAGTATTTTAGATACTGTATGTATGTAAGAAATCTTGAAATAAGTTAAAGTACAAATGTACAAGAATCAAAGGTGTCCTGATGTGGGTGTCTTATTAGTACCTATCTATTACTTGAAAGTACTAAAATTGAATACCAATTTGGTAGCTATTTTTTAATTTACCTATTTTTGCTTTACACTTTCAGTCAATGAAGGCCAGTGTCCAGAGAACATCGTTTTCATCCCAGAACTTCTTTCAACCGTGGCTTACTGCGAAAGAATCCTGACGGCAACTTCCGGCTCGCTTGTCTTCGTCGGATCAGCAGGCTACGGAAGGAAATCCGCAGTCAAAGCCGTTGCTACTCGATTCGGAGCGAAAGTTATATCTCCCAAGATGAGCGTTGGGTATAACGTGAATAGTTTCAAAGTAGACTTGAAATCGGTGCTTCAAAAAGCAGCTTTGGAAAATGAGCAGGTTTTCTTTCTGCTTGAAGATTTCCATTTGTTTGACGTGGAAGTTATTGATTTGATCAATAGTTTGCTGTCTTCAGGAGAGGTGAGTACGAGTATTCAGCTATCTACTAGTTAGATACTAGCAGCAAGACAAATAGGCTATTCCCAGACTTCAAGCTTCCCTTGAACTTGCTGCTGATCAAATGGTCCTAAAGTCTTTCTGCTTGAAGATTTCCATTTGTTTGACGTGGAAGTTATTGATTTGATCAATAGTTTGCTGTCTTCAGGAGAGGTGAGTACGAGAATTCAGCTATCTACTAGTTCGATACTAGCAGCAAGACGAATAGGCTATTCCCAGACTTCAAACTTCCCTTGAACTTGCTGCTGATCAAATGGTCCTAAAGGATCTTGAGGATGGGTATCAAAATATATGACATTGTAAGGAGATTATCTAGATTTCTTTTAGAAATTTCTCTTATCTCTTTTTCGCTTTTTGAGTCCTCTTCCTTCCCAATGTAATAATTTTCGTTCGTCCAATCACTTTGGTTACTAGCTCCTCCACTCAACTACTAATTCCTTGTTTTACCAATGTGTTTTAGATTCCTGGTCTTTATCAAGCGGAAGAATTCGAAGCTTTGTATTCCACTTTGAAGGACGTTGCCTCTCAGAATAGAGTTGACAAATCGGCCACACAATGTTTCATTGAACGTGAGTAGAGGGATTTTAGATGTAGGACTGATCTAAACCAAACAGAACTTTGCCATATTGGATATTGGGGAAGTTAGTATATTTATGTAGGTAGGAACCAAGGATAACAATAGCTTTGTAATAATTATGTATAGTCCATAATTAAGTCATGTGAAGTCAAATTCCAAAAAGACAACAAAATTGTCAAGTTCATCAAATCTTTCATCTTCAGGAGAGGTGAGTACGAGTATTCAGCTATCTACTAGTTAGATACTAGCAGCAAGACAAATAGGCTATTCCCATACTTCAAACTTCCATTGAACTTGCTGCTGATCAAATGGTCCTAAAGAAGCTCCTCCACTCAACTACTAATTCCTTGTTTTACCAATGTGTTTTAGATTCCTGGTCTTTATCAAGCGGAAGAATTCGAAGCTTTGTGTTCCACTTTGAAGGACGTTGCCTCTCAGAATAGAGTTGACAAATCGGCCACACAATGTTTTATTGAACGTAAGTAGAGGGATTTTAGATGTAGGACTGATCTAAACCAAAAAGAACTTTGCCACATTGGATATTGGGGAAGTTAGTATATTTATGTAGGTAGGAACCAAGGATAACAATAGTTTTGTAATAATTATGTATAGACCATTAATTAAGTCATGTGAAGTCATATTCCAAAAAGACAACAAAATTGCCAAGTTCATCAAATCTTTCATCACTTTGAAGGACGTTGCCTCTCAGAATAGAGTTGACAAATCGGCCACACAATGTTTTATTGAACGTAAGTAGAGGGATTTTAGATGTATGACTGATCTAAACCAAAAAGAACTTTGCCATATTGGATATTGGGGACGTTAGTAAATTTATGTAGGTAGGAACCAAGGATAACAATATGTAGAGACCATTAATGTTTGTATAGACCATTAATTAAGTCATGTGAAGTCATATTCCAAAGAGACAACAAAATTGTCAAGTTCATCAAATCTTTCATCTTTTTTGTCCTCAGGACTCAAGACGAATCTTCATCTGGTACTCATTTTCGACTCTCTTCTGCCGAATTTATCAGAGCTGTTCTCTAATAATCCGGCTCTGCTGAAACAATGTTCAGTTATTTGGGCGAATGAGTGGTCTCCTTCCAGTATGGAATTGGTTTCACGAACATTGGCAGAGAACAGGTAAATTTATAACATTTTTACTATCTGGCATTAGTATTGCAGATTTTATTAAAGACCTTCACCAAGGCTGGGGCTCCATAATATCAAAATTGAGTTCGAAACTCATGACTTGCAGCATGCTTCTCCAGCTACTATTTCTCGTATGGGAATCATTTTACTGAGGTAAGCTTCTTAGTTCTGAGCTTTTTCACCTTGGTTCTTTTGTACTTTCTTTTGCCAAATTCCTTTTGGCATTTCTTATTATTCTTTCTTATAAATTGATTTGATATCTCTTCGAAACTCATGACTTGCAGCATGCTTCTCCAGCTACTATTTCTCGTATGGGAATCATTTTACTGAGGTAAGCTTCTTAGTTCTGAGTTTTTTTACCTTGGTTCTTTGGTACTTTCTTTCTTTTGCCAAATTCCTTTTGGCATTTATTATTCTTTCTTATAAATTGATTTGATATCTGTTTTTCAGTGACGAAGACATTGACATAGAGTGTTTGGTCTCATCCTGGGTAAATAAACAGCCGGAAGAAAAACGTGTAACTTTACAAGCGTATATTGAATCCTATTTCTTGAAAGGTATGTATCTACAATCTACATAATTATTGTAAACTTTTGCTACCGGTCTTTATACCTAATGGTAATGGTTAGGCATTTTAATAAAATTCCTAATCTTTTTAATATCTAAATCCAAAATCATGGTGAGTTTATGGACATTCAATAGGGGAGGTGAGAATCCCTGGGTTTTGTTATGTAGGGAAGGGGTGAGAAGCGAGAAAAGATTGCTAAGAGATGGAACAGGTTGGGAATGTGGATGTTGAAGTGCCTGCACTAATTTTCAAGAGCTCCTCACTTTCCTCAGATTTTGGCTACCTGTAGTGTCGTTTTTTTTTTTTTTTTTAACCCATTGTTTCCATTTGCTTTTGTCCTCAGGATCACATAAGAGAAATTCAAGATTTAAACGAATCCTATTTCTTGAAAGGTATGTATCTACAATCTACATAATTATGTATAGTTACTTATTTGGGTAAACTTTTGCTACTGGTTTTTACACCTAAAATGGTAATGGTTAGGCATTTTAATAAAATTCCTAATCTTTTTAATATCTACTGTGTGACTTAGGGATTCAGTTCGATCTTGCTTACCTGTATCTCGACAAATTTAGAACTGTTTCTTCTTTTTCAAGGGGTGGCCTGGGTCAAGGAAAGAGGGGAGTTGGCTGTAAAAGTTTCACTGACGGGCATCATACTGAACGGATTATCACATATGGCAGACGTCCAATCCAAGGCCCACATGTGTGTGGCGCTCATCAAAGGCCTCGGATCTAATCTAACTGCTGACAGCCGAAATGCGTTTTCAGCTCAAGTAAGTGAAATCGTGGTTTGCTGGTTGGCATCAATTGTTTAATTTCCAATTTCTTCGTATTACGATTAGTAGAAGCTGTTTTAGGGCTGTTTGTCCTTACACCTAAGCCTCGGTGTGGCCTTTTCGTGTATGATTAAGTTGGTAAACTTGCAAAGTGAACCAATATGAGTGTTTCCTCAATGTTCAGTTATTTGGGCGAATGAGTGGTCTCCTTCCAGTATGGAATTGGTTTCACGAACATTGGCAGAGAACAGGTAAATTTATAGCATTTTTACTATCTAGCATTAGTATTGCCGATTTTATTAAAAACCTTCACCAAGGCTGGGGCTCCATAATATCAAAATTAATAATTTATAGCATTTTTACTATCTAGCATTAGTATTGCCGATTTTATTAAAAACCTTCACCAAGGCTGGGGCTCCATAATATCAAAATTGAGTTGAATTCTATGTCTTTATACCTAGGTAGAATATGACTGGGGACAGCTCAATCACAAGACACCAAGCATTTCTTTTACAGCTCCTCCTCTAGACATTATTTTACATTTCAGTGACGCTATGAAAGGTTCCTCAACTGACTATCACGAATCCCTCATCAAAATCCATCAGCATGCGTCCCTCTTGTACGAAATGAATGGCACACCCATGCGGTTCACCAATTTTGTCAAAACCAACTTGTCAATCTACGGCAACAAATACAAGACAATCACAGATCGACAGTCCAGATTACAGGTTGGTTGATATAATTATTCAATAATTATATCAACATATTGTCAAAACCAACTTGTCAATCTACGGCAACAAATACAAGACAATCACAGATCGACAGTCCAGATTACAGGTTGGTTGATATAATTATTAAACAAAATAATGGGTGGAATATGATACATAGGTACTTATAGGTATTTGTGAATGCTGGACTCTTATGCATACTGCCTCAGGCGCTTGGGTTCCGGTGACTTCGGTGAGGAAAGAAGGCCGTCCTTCTTCCAACTGTAAATGTTAGTTTATTTGCATGATTAATTAGATAATAATTCGGAAATAGTAGTCATACTTTAGTATATCTACCTACATAAATTAGTGATTCCATAGTTTGTATTCGAATTTAATAATGGAAAAATATTTGTTCTCGACAATTTCAGGCAGGAATAACAAAGCTGACCGAAGCGAAAAATGTGGTCGATAGTTTGAAGAAGGAAGCTGCAGAACAAGAGTCCAAGCTGGCGGAGAAACAATCGAAAGCAACTTCGGCGTTAGAAATGATCACGCAAACTATGAAACATGCAAACACTCAAAAAGATCACATGGCAACTTTGAAGCAGGAGTTTGAAAAGGAAAATTTGGCGCTAACATCCAGGTTTGTCCAACAATACCTGTTTTTTGTAGAGGTGTGATAGAAAGAACTGTGTAACAACGGAACTCTTATCGTTCCGAAATCAAAGGAGAAGAAGGATATAATAGGAGAAAGCCAGCCATTCCGAAAACAAACCTTATTTGTTTAGGATGAAGTTTATCCCGGGCGGAAATCGAACCCTCTAAAAAATTAAAAGCTAACTAGCCTGCCATAACTTCTAACAGTAACTGAGTTTACCAGTTAAATCTCTCTGTTTCATCAAAATTTTCAGGAAGAAAGACATTGACAAAGAATTGGCAGAAGTAGAACCTCTCATAGAAGAAGCCAGATCTGCCGTTGGAAACATAAAATCCGAATCTCTCTCGGAAATAAGATCCCTCCGTGCACCTCCGGACATTATTCGGGACATTCTGGAAGGTGTTCTGAGACTGATGGGCATCCAGGACACTTCATGGAATAGCATGAAGACCTTCCTGGCAAAGAGGGGAGTCAAAGAGGAGATTAGGTGAGTGGAGGGTCTGAATTATTTTGACAACCTTATGGTGGTGTAAGACGCAAGTGCTACGTTGTTTTAGCATATACTCCAGTGGGTGGGATATACGCCTAAGGGGGAACAGACGACAGTGGGTTTGACTTTAAAAGTCAATGGAATGGAGATGCACCAGCAAAGTGAAGCAATAAAGTTTTCCAGAAGTAATGAAATTTGTTATCCAGAAAATTGTACTCCTAGGACCTTAAACTTTTTCCAGATACTTCGATGCAAGATCCATAAAAGCCGAAAGTCGGGAATCAGTGGAGCAACTGCTTTCGTCAAGGCGGGATTCTTTCGATCCACAGAAGGCAAAACGCGCCTCAGCAGCTGCCTTACCTCTGGCAATATGGGTGACTGCCAACGTCAAATATTCGAAGATCATGGAAAAAATCCTGCCCCTTGAGAGAGAACAGCAGAAATTGAAAGAGTGAGTTTTTGGGATTTTTATCGAGAGAAGCAATCAATGAAATTTATTAACAGACTGTCCGATCTTTGGGCTGAGTTCATCTTCCCCTAACAAATTCATTCTTTTGATGTTCTATTCTAAACATTATTAGAAAAGTGGGATATCTTCAGATATGAACTTTGTATTACAAAGTACGTGTCCACAAACGAGAGCTCAAGGCACCTATTATTGGCTATGTATTGCAGTAAAAACAAACAAAGTTCATTTTCAACTTTCGTCTCATTTTCAGCAAACTCAAGATAGCCGAGGACCAAATCGGAGAGCTTAGCGAAGGACTGAATGATGTTGACAAAACAGTGTCCAAGTTAAAAGACCAGCTCAACAGCAACACCAAAGAGGCAGCAGAGATTGAGCTCAAGTTGGGTTCCGTCAAAGACACGATATCAGCGGCCGAGGGATTGGTGCTCAAATTGAACGAGGAGTTTTCACGATGGGGACAACAGGTTTGTAGCTCCAGATGGCGACAAAAACCTATACCAACTCCTGAAAAGCATTTAACGGCTCTGATAGTTGTATACTTTAGTAGCTCCAGATGGCGACAAATACCAACTTCTGAAGAGCATTGAACGGTTGAACTGCTCTGATCAAATGAGATGATTAGGTACAACGGATGATTTCCACGAACCTATCTCATAACTTGAGACTCTTTCTAGGAATGGATGAAAGTTTGGTCATATCCATGACACTAAGAAAAATCAAAGCCGTTTTTAAAACTGTAATAATCTAATAATTATTTTGTCACGTGTGTTTTCAGTTGCAAGAATTTTCAGCCGAAATCGTCCAGCTGCCATGGGATTGGTGCTCAAATTGAACGAGGAGTTTTCACGATGGGGACAACAGGTTTGTAGCTCCAGATGGCGACAAATACCTATACCAACTTTTGAAAAGCATTTAACCGCTCTGATAGTTGTATACTTTAGTAGCTCCAGATGGCGACAAATACCAACTTCTGAAGAGCATTTAACGGTTGAACTTCTCTGATCAAATCAGATGATTAGGTACAACGGATGATTTCCACGAACTTATCTCTTAACTTGAGACTCTTTCTAGGAATGGATGAAAGTTTGGTCATATCCATGACACTAAGAAAAATCAAAGCCGTTTTATGAAGGAAACTAAGGAAACTGGAAGCCTACTATTAAAACTGTAATAATCATTTTGTCGCGTGTGTTTTCAGTTGCAAGAATTTTCAGCCGAAATCGTCCAGCTGCCAAGTGAAAACATTTTGGCTGCCGCATTTGTGGTCTATCTATCCAGTTTGACCGAGGACAAACGCGAGGAAATTTTGAGCCTCTGGCAGAAACACCTCAGCGTGAAGAACTTTTCAGTGACCAAATTTTTGAGCTCCGAGCAAGATCAACTGCAGTGGATTTCGCAGCCAGCTGCCAAGTGAAAACATTTTGGCTGCCGCATTTGTGGTCTATCTATCCAGTTTGACCGAGGACAAACGCGAGGAAATTTTGAGCATCTGGCAGAAACACCTCAGCGTGAAGAACTTTTCCGTGACCAAATTTTTGAGCTCCGAGCAATATCAACTGCAGTGGATTTCGCAAGGGCTGTCTTCGGATCGGTCTTCGATTGAAAATGGCGTCATCGTTTCGAGGATTTTGGAGTCTGCAACAGAGGTGGGTTTTGCGAAATAATTTACAATTTTACAAAGTTATTGTGTACCTAGTAGTATGAAACCCTATGACATTAAGTTCGGGTTAGTCCAGAATAAAATGCATACCTAATAATAAAAACATGCTAACAGTTACAAAATACATGATACTTTACTATAATACATGAAGTATTGTGTACCTACTTCTCTAGTAGTATGAAACCCTATGCCATTAAGTTCGGGTTAGTCCAACATAAAATGCATACCTAGATTGAAAATGGCGTCATCGTTTCGAGGATTTTGGAGTCTGCAACAGAGGTGGGTTTTGCGAAATAATTTACAATTTTACAAAGTTATACATGCTAACAGTTACAAAATACATGATACTTTACTATAATACATGAAGTATTGTGTACCTACTTCTCTAGTAGTATGAAACCCTATGACATTAAGTTCGGGTTAGTCCAAAATAAAATGCATAGGTACGTACCTTATAATAAATTACCTATTCAAGTTTTTACCATAGCTTTTTGTTGATTCTGTTTGTCCAGGTATCCTTCTGTCCTCTTCTTATTGATCCTGCCTCCATTGCTTTCAACTGGATGCTGAAACTTCTACATAACAAATCGGTTGAAGTTGTATCTCAACTGAGCTCCAAATTCTACACAACCCTTGAGCTGTCAATAAGGTAAATGGATTGAGCTGAAATTGTATTCAATCATGCCGGATTTCATTGTACTTTGCTTGAAAATCGTTATTTGAGCACTTCTTTTAACCTTTGCTTCAACAAATCGGTTGAAGTTGTATCTCAACTGAGCTCCAAATTCTACACAACCCTTGAGCTGTCAATAAGGTAAATGGATTGAGCTGAAATTTCATTCAATCATGCCGGATTTCATTGTACTTTGCTTGAAAATCGTTATTTTGAGCTCTTCTTTTAACCTTTGCTTCATTTTGATTTTTATTTGTTTTATTGACAGGTTTGGAAAAATTCTGATAGTCCAGGAGGTAGCGGACATACAACCAGTCTTGATTCCAATCCTGAGACGAGATTTTATCTGGCAAGGTACTTAAGTTATATGTTCATCTACGCGTACTACATAGTAATCATTGATCAACCCTCTTTCTTCACTGTTTGCTTCATTTTGATTTTTATTTGTTTTATTGACAGGTTTGGAAAAATTCTGATCGTCCAGGAGGTAGCTGACATACAACCAGTCTTGATTCCAATCCTGAGACGAGATTTCATCTGGCAAGGTAAGTTATATGTTCATCTACGCGTACTACATAGTAATCATTGATCAACCCTCTTTCTTCACTGTATAAAATGCATTCAAAATCAGTTCTTATAACTAAATGATCTTTTGTTAACAGGTGCCAGAAAAATGATTCAAGTCGGCAACAAGTTGGTGGACTTCAACGATGGATTCAGATTGTTCTTGGTGACTCGAAACCCAACACCAAACATCGACCCTAACATTTCATCTCTGCTGACATTCGTCAATTACGCCACAACCCATGCTGGGCTTAGCCAACAGGTATTTACCACAAAAGGGTGTTTTTAAACAAAGCACTTCTCAGCAGGTCTACAGACTCATGTTGACAACTACAGACCTATGATGACTTTGACAGCTAGACTTATGTAGACTACAAGTACATCTGTGTTGGTCTTTTTGAAGATATTTTTCTGCGTTGGCGCTTCACTTACAAAGAAGTCCTCCCTCGTGCCTTTTCACATGAGATTGGTTGTAGACGGCTCAATTATTGCTGGTAGTGTTGGTGACCAAATACACTTTTATTTCTAAATGAAAAGAAAATCTAAATAGGCAAGTAGGTATCTGTATTTCTGATCTTTTTCGTTTCAGCTTTTGGATTGTGCATTGCAAATAGAGAAGCCCGAATTGCAGGTAAAGAGGAGAGAGTTGCTAAGACGAGAGGAAGAACTCAAATGCAAGTTGTTCGATCTACAAGAAAACGTCCTCAAGCAACTCGCCAATGCAGAGGGAAACATTCTGGAAAACAAGGTAAGAAAAGTGGTCATACCTAGAAAAGAGAGAAAAATATGAAGAAGAAGAACAAGAAGAAGAAGAACAAACGTCCTCAAGCAACTCGCCAATGCAGAGGGAAACATTCTGGAAAACAAGGTAAGAAAAGTGGTCATACCTAGAAAAGAGAGAAAGAAGAAGAAAAATATGAAGAAGAATCAAGAAGAAGAAGAACAACAACAAAAAGAAGGCGAAGTAAATTAGGAAAAGGAGAAAATATTGCCTCTCTTGGTATCCTACATGAAAAATAGAAAGGAATATCGTCAGGTTCAAAAGAGTGATCTTATTCATTGACTGACTCACCACACAACTCCTATGAAGGAGACAAGAGATTGATACTGTTCATTAAACTCAAAACGGATTTTCCCTGGGGGAAACGTCCTCAAGCAACTCGCCAATGCAGAGGGAAACATTCTGGAAAACAAGGTAAGAAAAGTGGTCATACCTAGAAAAGAGAGAAAGGAGAAGAAAAATATGAAGAAGAACAACAAGAACAAAAAGAAGGCGAAGTAAATTAGGAAAAGGAGAAAATATTGCCTCTCTTGGTATCCTACATGAAAAATAGAAAGGAATATCGTCAGGTTTAAAAGAGTGATCTTATTCATTGACTGACTCACCACACAACTCCTATGAATGAGACAAAAGATTGATATTGTTCATTAGACTCAAAACGGATTTTCCCTGGGGAAAATCAACTAATAAAACTTCATTTCTCCAATTTCAGGCGTTACTCAAGTCTCTGAACGAGACCAAATCGAGTAGTGAGGAAATTTCCCAGGCGCTCTCTCAGTCGAAGAAGCTCCAATCCGAACTGAGTTCAGAGATCCAGATGTATTTGCCTCTAGGTCAATTTGCTGCCAGCAGTTACTTCGCCATTCAGTCTCTGTCTCGGGTCAATCCCTTGTATCAGTTCTCTATTCCGGCCTTCATTCGGTTGTTCCAAGCTAACTTGGAGTCTAGCTCTGAGGTACGGAAAATCAAATGTTTTGTTTTAAAAATTATAATTTTACGATCTTATCAAACAAATCTATTAAACTTTATAAGGTCAACGATTATGAATAATATGGATCAAATCAACATAATTACCTGTGTATATACCTATGTAATGCCTAGTCCCATTATGACTTGTGTTCCAAATTTATTGAAAACCCCCAAAATAAAGTTGCATTAAAAAATTACACTAAATGTTTCAGGAAAATTTGGCTCATGGCGATCATGTGTCTCACAAAGGGAAGCGTTTTCTACATCGAGTCTATCACTATGTTTGCCGATCCCTTTTAAAATCAGATCGCTTTATGTTTGCGCTTCACTTGATACATCACATGTTCCCGAACCGTTTTCAAGAAAACGTAAGTTGCACTCTATTTTAATATCCTCCTGATTTCGTTTGTTGTGCCAGAAGATAGCACTTTCTCTATCGGTTTAACTAGGTAGGTAGGTAGGTAAGTGTTGACTTTTTAGGGACGGCTGTGAGAAACCGCTAACAGAAGGCGGACTAGGATAGCTGTGTGGGGATTATTAGCTTCACTTGATACATCACATGTTCCCGAACCGTTTTCAAGAAAACGTAAGTTGCACTCTATTTTAATATCCTCCTGATTTCGTTTGTTATGCCGGAAGATAGCACTTTTTCTGTCGGTTTAACTAGGTAGGTAGAAGTAAGTGTTGATTTTTTAGGGACGGCTGTTAGAAACCGCTAATAGAAGGCGGACTATGATAGCTGTGTGGGGATTATTAGTGCATACTCAAATTATTATTACAAATCTGAATTTCCAGGAGTGGAATCTTCTCACAGGCTCCGTGGTAGGATCGAACACCAAACCAACATGGAGAATAAGATGTTCTTGGACATTTTTTGATAAAAATTAGGATTATTGCTTAAAATTACACTTGAAAACTTTAAAGTTAAATATCTCAGTTTGATGATTTTCATTAATTGCCCTTTTTGCACCCAGCTCCTCCTGATTTCGTTTGTTGTGCCGGACGATAGCACTTTTTCTATCGGTTTAACTAGGTAGGTAAGTGTTGAGTTTTTAGGGACGGCTGTGAGAAACCGCTAATAGAAGGCGGACTAGGATAGCTGTGTGGGGATTATTAGTGCATACTGCATACTTAAATTATTATTACAAATCTGAATTTCCAGGAGTGGAATCTTCTCACAGGCTCCGTGGTAGGATCGGACACCAAACCCTCCGAGCCTCTCCCAGACTGGATCGATCCAGATAAAGCATTCAACATGTTCCTCCTTCAAAGTGCCCTCCCAACGCTGTACACCAAGTTGAACCTGGGTTCCGAGAAACAATGGCAACCATTCATGAAGTATGATGGAAGTCTGCCGGAACTTTGCACGAATTTGACCCCATTCCAGAAGGTTTTAGTGACGCATTGCTTGAAACCAGACCAGGTGTATTCCGCTCTGACGCAGTTTGCTCTCGACTCTTTGGGTAAGGGCTTCTTGTTGAAATAGGAACCTAGTAGCTTTATACTTTTAGAACTTAGGGTGATGAATATTTTATTTATAAAACGGCATAAGAGTAGGTATCACTGACTTCCTAACTATGACTAAATTTTGCATGTAACCTAGGGAACATATAGGAACCTAGTAGCTTTATACTTTTAGAACTTAGGGTGATGAATATTTTATTTATAAAACGGCATAAGAGTAGGTATCACTGACTTTTCCTAACTATGACTAAATTTTGCATGTAACCTAGGGAACAACAATTTTATTCTTTATTGTGAAAATTAAATTTGTCTTGTCTACCTCTCTTTTGCTATCACCTCTCTTGAATCCTCCATTTCGATCCTAGTCAGTTCGGTCCATATTATGACTTTCAGAGCTTACTGTGCTGTCTCCGCCAGCTTTGAGATTGAACCAAATCCTGACCGAGACCTTTGCGACGGAGCCTATTCTACTCATCACCACCCCGGGTTCTGACCCCTCACTCTCTTGAATCCTCCATTTCGATCCTAGTCAGTTCGGTCCATATTATGACTTTCAGAGCTTACTGTGCTGTCTCCGCCAGCTTTGAGGTTGAACCAAATCCTGACCGAGACCTTTGCGACGGAGCCTATTCTACTCATCACCACCCCGGGTTCTGACCCCTCTTCTGAACTTAGGACTTTGGCAGCTAGTAAGAATATTGCCCAGCTGAGTGAGGTAGGTGCAGCTTTCAAAAGTTTACATGATTAGACCAGAAAATATGGATTTTTAGTAATTAATGACAAAGAGGAATAGAGTGAATTTCTGTACTGCTAAGAAGAAGTTTGAAGAGGGAACATTACATTGAAATGGTGGTCTTTTCTGACGAAATACCTGTGTGCGGAGTCCAGTATGTAGGACTATTGCACCCTTGACAGAGGGAAACACTGCTAAGGTCTTATCGAAATTTCTGTACGGTTGGTCCAGTGGTAACATGCTGACTTGTCATTTAGAAGGTCCCAGATTCCCTCCTTGCCCAGTACCCATTCCAAGGTCAGCCACTCAAAATCAGGTAGACCTGACAGGTACACCTAATCAGGTCCGCCTGTCAAGTCTATCTGATAACTGTTAAGAAAACACTATCAGATAGACCTGACAGGTACGGCTGAAAAAGGTCCGCCTGTCAGATTTACCTGATACCTGATGTTGAGTGGCTGGCCAAATTAAGAATTCACCGTTTTCAGATTGCTCTTGGGGAAGGTGACCTGAATCAGATTTTGGGAGATGTGGACCATATCTCCAAACAACCCTGTTGGCTGATATTGAAGAACCTCCACCTGATGACAAATTGGCTACCCCAGTTGGAGAAGGTCGTTCAAACTTTGGACCCGCACAAGGACTTTCGACTATGGATGACAACGGAGAGTCACAGCAAGTTCTCTGCCACTCTGGCCTCGGTGTGTTTGAAACTTTCCTACGAAGCTCCTCAAGGTAGTTTAAATGAAATTTCCTAAAGTCCGAAGAGAAACGGGAGAAACTTTAATATAACTGTAGCTGTATCCGTAGTCTCTGTAGAGTCGTTGCCCAGTACCCATTCCAAGGCCAGCCACTCAAAATCAGGTAGACCTGACAGGTACACCTAATCAGGTCCGCCTGTCAGGTCTATCTGATAACTGATAAGAAAACACTATCAGATAGACCTGACAGGTATGGCTGAAAAAGGTCCGCCTGTCAGATTTACCTGATACCTGATAGTGAGTAGCTGGTCAAATTAAGAATTCACCGTTTTCAGATTGCTCTCGGGGAAGGTGACCTGAATCAGATTTTGGAAGATGTGGACCACATCTCCAAACAACCCTGTTGGCTGATATTGAAGAATCTCGTGAAGCTAGAGCGCCACTGTCGCATTTCAGACTTCGTTTTGTTTGTTTTCAAATAAATTTCCATTTATTTATGTTAATTTCTTATGAAATTTTTTGCTTTTCTTCTAGTTTAACTAGTTATTTTTCAACGTTTTCACCTTAATTGGTGTTTTTACATTAGTAATTAGTATTGAGTAATAATTTTACTTCCCAGTGTCGTTAAATAATCTGAGGATGCCCACAAAGTGTTGTGTTCCAGGGTGTAATGCTGGATCTACTGTAACACAAACACAGAATGATCAGGAACACACCAAGCTACACTTCTTTCGTCCTACCAAAGAACTGTTAGTGTCATGGAGCCATGCCATTCCTAGGCAATTCACTCTGAAGACAACACACAGTGTTTGCTCCCAGCATTTTAGTGATGATGTCATCATAAAGGAAGACAAGTTCATCATTAATGGTGAATCTGTAGTCATGCCGCGTCTAAAATGGACTTTGAAACCTGGATCTGTGCCTACTATTTTTCCAAATTTACCCTCCTACTTGACTAAAAAAACCAAAGCCAGGAAACCTCCTGTTCAAAGAGCTACCCCTAGCAGCATTGGTAATGTACCAAACATAAATAATATTAATATTGATAATAATGTATCAACCACCATAAACATTGATCAGGATGTCATGGTGAGTAGCTCAAGTACTGGAGGTATTAGAGAGATTTTGGTTTTAGAAAAGAGGAATACTGCATTGAAGAAGTCTCTAGCTCTATGTAGAAAGAAACTGAAACGTTCCCGTAAAGCTGTGTCTGAGCTGGAGGATATTGTAAGAAACTTCAAGAAGGACCATTCTATCAATATTTCCAAGTGTGACTTGTTACAGAAGGAAGTAATTCAAACCATTATTGATAAGGGTAGCAAAACAAGTACTTTTGGAATGAGGTATCCAGACAATTTCCTGCTTGAGTGCATTCTGTTTCGCATCAAGTCACCAAAAGGCTACAGGCATTGTAGGGACCATAATTTGCTACCTTTGCCATCACCTCGGTCCTTGTCCCGTTTGACCACTGGTCTAAAATGCTCATTTGGTGTCAATGAGGAAGCTGTGAAAGCAATTAGTGGCTATTCAAAAGACTCTAATGACTTTGGAATTCTTGTTTTTGATGAAGTTAAACTGAGTCAGAATGTGCAGTTGAACCACTCTTCATTCAAAATTGATGGCTTTGTTGATTTGGGGCAATATACACCTGAAAATCAAAGTATGAAGATGGCAAACCATGCTCTTGTTTTTATGTACGTACCCCTCTTGCAAAGTTGGGTACAACCCGTTGCAGTCTACGCATCATTTAATGCAACTCCTGGCCATATTTTGTCTAAGTTACTTCTAGAATTGGTGATTTATCTAGAGAATTCCAGTGTAAAAGTTCTCGGTTTCACTTGTGATGGGAGCCAATCCAATAAAAGTCTCTGGCAAACACTAGGGATCAGTGGAAAAATCAATGGTTTGACCAACTTTATTCAAAATCCATGTGTGCCTTCAAGAAACCTTTATGCACTGAGTGACGCAGTTCATATTTTTAAATGTATCAGGAACAACTTTCTCTTGAATACTATCAAGTATGAAGGAGAAGCTGTTTTGTTCAAGTTTTACCGTGATGTCCATGAGCTTGACCAGTTCAATAATAATTTGAAAATTTGTCCAAAATTGACTGAAACCCACTTGAAGCCAAACTCCTTCCAGAAAATGAATGCAAGGTTGGTGTTTCAGTTGTTCAGTAGGTCTGTTGCTGAAGGAATTCGTGTGTATCGGACTGTAGATCCTGAGCGGTTCAAAGGCTCAGAGATGACTGAAAAGTTCACCCGAGACCTAAATGTTCTCATGGATATTTTAAATTCAAAGCTACCAAAAGATGGCCTGAGAGATGGTTCACCTCAGTTTGACTTCCTGGTTGCTTTTCTTGAAAAGATGTGTCTTCCTTCACTAAACAATATTGCTTCAGACCGAACAATGGAGTCGTTAAGAGTTACTCTCAAGAGTACTATTGAGATTGCCACTTTTCTCTTTAGAAGAGGATTTCACTATTGCTTGACTGCCAAACTGAACCAAGATCCCCTTGAAAGACATTTTGGAATCATGCGCTCCATCAGTGGAGACATTCACCCGTCTACCACAGATTTCCTACATTTGCACATCCTCCAGTCTATTTATGTACCCATCAAGACTGCCATTTCTAGCAATATGAATGTTGCTTCTGATATTGATGTCCCTGTGGCATCAATGGTTACCAAATTCCGTGAGTTGGGTAAAACTAAACAAATAGATAGTAAGTTGTTAAAAGAAAAATTAACTTATTTAGTTAAAGAGAAACTGGAAGTTGTTGATATGGAAATACTTGAAGGAGACAAGCAACCTGCAGAATTGGATATTGAGACTGACTTCAATAAAGCCAAATGTTATATTACTTACTATTTGTCTGGTTATGTTATTCAAAGGATGAATAAATTAATTGACTGTGTAGACTGCTTGAATACACTCAAATCAGTTACTCCTCTAAGTGATTTTTCACAGCTCACTGAAGCCAGGGATTTTGGTCAAGTTACTAATAGAATTTTCTTGTTCCATCCTTCAAAAAGCTTTTTTCATTTTTTGTGCTTGCTAGAAGAACAAATAGTTCTTCCAGAAAATTTACAAGCACAATCCTTCATTGATTCCCTGAATAATTTAGGAAATTTAAATGTACCCAGTGAGTTATGTTGTTCTGAGGAACACCTTTTAAAACATATGCCTCAGATTGTCTTCTTTTATTTAAAATGTCGATACACATTTCATGTCAAAGAACAAAGCAATAATTTGAGAAATGCATCTAAGTCTACAAGGAAAGTGTCATGCCTCAAGTAAATAATTGAGGATTCCCAAAACAAAATATTTATCTAGATTATTTATTTTGTAACAAAGCAGCCAATAATTAAATTACGGGTGATATTTTATTATTTTTCAACAATCTGCTGTAGGTACATTTTATCTTGTGTCTATATTATTGTTATTTAATTAGAATTACCGGTGTATGCTTGAAAATAAAATAATATTTCAAATTATTTTACTTGACTTATTAATATTATTATTCAGTTGTATTCATTCTGCTGTGTGTACCTATTGGTCAGGGTCAGGTCAGAATCCTTGCCTTGGCTTTTTTGTTTGGCTATAATAATTATTATAATGGTCTGGGTTCAAAGCCCTGCATTGGCTTTTTTGTTTGACTAAAATATAATGGTGTGGGTTCAAATCCCTGCCTTGGTTTTTTTGTTTGACTCTAATAATCATAATGGTCTGGGTTCAAATCCCTGCATTGGTTTTGTTTGACTAAAATATAATGGTGTGGGTTCAAATCCCTGCCTTGGCTTTTTTGTTTGACTCTAATAATCATAATGGTCTGGGTTCGAATCCCTGCATTGGCTTTTTTGCAAATTCATAACACCAATACTTAGGTACCTACTCCTGTTAAAATATAAAAGTAGCCATTTATACCAAAATTACAGTTCCCTAGCATACTTACCTAATAATGCTAAAAAAATTAATATCGGTAATTCATTTAAATGATTAATGTAGAGGTACCTACCTACCTATCAATTTTTCTTCGCAGATCACATAAGTATTTATAGGTGGGAGTCATCATCAATTAAATTTCTGATGGGAATCAAGCTCAGCTCTCCAGCATGGGCATTATGTAGGTATGCCAGCTAGTTCTAGAATAGGTAGATACCTGAAGATAAAGTTTAACTCGACGTACTCCAAAGAGAACTAGACATTTGAAAAATTAAATTGAAACATTTTAAAAATTAAATCCAAGCATTTTAACAATGAAATTTAAGCATTTTAAAAATTAAATTTAAACATTTTAATTATTAAATTTAAGTTTCTACCCGTTTAAAGATGCCTTTCATTTAAATTTTTTTACCCATATGCATATCGTTTATTAGTGCTTCACTCCAAAGTCCTATCCTTGGTTAGAGCAAGTGTTCTTAGACATTAACTGCACCTTTAACCAATGACAACACCAAGGCAACTGGTGCTCCTCCAGCATTGGTCACAGCTCCCAGTAGATTTTGTGCCACGTTGGTTGGTTGCTTCGCAACATCACTTGCCTTTTCCAGAGAAAGTTTATCCAGTTGGGATACATCAATGGGGACAGCTTTTCCCTGAGAGTTCACAAGGCTCAACAAGGTGTCAACTTTGGGTTTCAAAATTTCGTCCTGGCTGGGCACGACCTCCTTTACTTTGAATACGTTTTCCTTCACCTTCTCCAGAACGACGGACACCTTATCAGTTGGCTGATTGAGGACGATTTTCTCCACATCTCCCAGTCCATTGGTGTTGGTTAGTCCAGAGAGTTTGAATTGGTCTCCAACTTTGTTTTGAACGCCGCCTGGCAAGTTTTGTCCTTTGGCTTGAGTCAAGAGATCGACAGGTTTGTTCTCAATCGTCTCGAGTACCTTGGAGACTGAAAGGTTGGGCAGCACTGCAGCATCGGAGAAGTTAGCCACAAACAGGACCGCGAAAGTTATCAGAGACACGGCTTTCATATTGAAGGCGTCAAAAATTGTGCGAAACTGTGCGAAAAATCACCAAATGGAGCCAATAACGGATATGCAAGTTTTTTTTTTTTTTTTTTTTTTTTTTTTTTTTTTTGTCAAGAGGTTTGATAGAGGGAACTGTAACTGCTAAGGTCTTATTGTCCCGAAAACGAAGAGAGAAGGAAGACAGGATAGGAAAAAGTCAGCCGTTCCTTATTTGTTTGGGACAATCGAACCCGCGGCCTAGCGCTTGCAAAGCAGACGCTCTACCAACCAAGCTAACTGGGCTGGCTATAGGAAATTTAGCTAAAAATTTAAATAAGAACTTTACAAGCTATCACTTTCTTCATTTTCCAGACCGACTCACACCTGGATGACTCTCAAAGGCTTCAAGTACCTCTGTACACTTCCTCGTCACGTGACGTCATCATAACCGAAGTGGACATCCCTGTGTGGGGAGAAGATGACAAGACCAAGTGGCTCCAATGTGGGACTGCCCTGTATATTAAGCTTTGAATCTATTGTTGTGAGGTACCCTCTGCGCACAGGAAGATAAAGCACCGATCGCAAATACTCTATTCCTTCAACCAATGAACCAACTATCTGCAATTCTACAGTGGTTAGAGCGGTAGATTTCGAGTTAAAGACAAGTCATGGAAATTTAGAACAGTGTACGAGTATTAATCAAGAAACCTCATTTGTCATTTGTTGAGTATTCACTATTCAACAGCCTTACATCCCTGTGTGGGGAGAAGATGACAAGACCAAGTGGCTCCAATGTGGGACTGCCCTGTATATTAAGCTTTGAATCTATTGTTGTGAGATACCCTCTGCGCACAGGAAGATAAAGCACCGATCGCAAATACTCTATTCCTATTCCTTCAACCAATGAACCAACTAACTGCAATTCTACAGTGGTTAGAGCGGTAGATTTCGAGTTAAAGACAAGTCATGGAAATTTAGAACAGTGTACGAGTAGGTATTAATCAAGAAACCTCATTTGTCATTTGTTGAGTATTCAACAGCCCTTAGAGAGTGATGTTTCTCTGACAAGCTAAGTTTCTTAGAGCCTGTCTTTCAAATTCGCAATCTGAGCTTACCTTTGAAGTAACGCCACTTATTTCCGGCTCAGATTTTACTCTTCTAATTATTAGCTACATTACCTATGTGCTATGTGTTGAGCTTACCTTTGAAGTAACGCCACTTATTTCCGGCTCAGATTTTACTATGTATTAGGTACTTCTAATTATTAGCTACATTACCTATATGTATTAGATCCAGTGGCGTAGCGTCCATGTAGGGCGTGTATGGCGGCCATACACTCAAAATTTAATCAAATACCCTTAAATATTGACTTTAAATATTTATGGAGAAGCATGTGCATTTGTGCATGACTTATGTAGTAATGTGCATGGTGATGGAGATTCGTGCCCTACACGCCTTACACTTGACTTTAGACCACGCTACGCCACTGTTAACATTTTTATACATTTTAAAACACTTAACCTAAATAGAATACCCACATGACCTGCATTGAAATCATGACATCAAATAAACTAGACAGAGGATTCCCTTATCAACCAATATAAAGTTTTTGAAGTCAAAATCCAAAGAGGCTATGTGGATTGTGGTGTACAATGTCGTAAAGAGGTGCACTCCTATTTTCGAAACTTTTTAGTGCACTTGGGGTCATAGACGTCATAGTGCACTCGGTGCAGTTTATATTAATATTTTTTACCCAAATGCACATCTTCCGTACCGAGTGCACTACAATTCCAAGTACACTTTAAGAAGTCGACACTGAACAATTAACTCGACAACCTCTTGAAAAAAAAAATCATTGGTAAATCCTATTCTGAAGCACTAACCTTAGGGACATAAGAGAAACTCAGTGGTGGAGCCAACGTACAAATGGGGGACTCTCTTGTAAGCTCGACCAGTTTCTGACCTTGGAATTGCGCCCCTTCAATGAGGAGACCCACGAGAGTTACTGAAATCTGATTGGACGACGAGGTCTGAGGCGACCAATCAGTACGCGTTGATAGCTCGTCGAGAGGTACCTTGTATTGTCTGAAATGTAAGCAATGTGGTTTCTTTAATCTAAGAGGGCGGTAGTGCATCAGGCCAAGTTCCAGCCGTACAAAGGTAGTTAGTGGAGTTGTCCTACGAAAGTAGGCTCGTAACTAGGTTGACAGGGGTTCACGTTCCGGGAGTATAAATTGAGAAGGTACGGATTACGGAGGAAAGTATTTAAATAATTCAAATTCCACTCTCTTTACACCTGAAAATCGCAGATATCGCGTACACTTGTATGATCTATTGAAAGACCAGTTTGGAAGAATCAGTTGCCTTCATTCCTGCCTCTGGAAAGCAAAAGAAACCACTGTGTTCGCCAGTTGGAAGTTCAACAGACCAGTCTCCAAATCATAGGGCCAAGGACGTAGGGAGGCCGAAAGCTCCATTGATGATTTCAACTGACGAGGATTAGAAAACCGATGCGTAAGAGGAGATGCAATGACGCTACTTCAGCAACAGCTGTCTTCGTACTTTTTTTAAGGCTTTAATGGCAGGATTCTCACTTAGTAAGCTCTTCTACCCAACTTTCACGCTAAGCAACACTTACCGCGCGGTATGCTGCTTGAGAACGCTCAAAAACGCATGCGGATGAAATAGACCGGACAGATCAACTGGGGACCGCCAATAGGTGCTGGATACTTGGTAGCACTTGTGAACCGCCACCGCCCGCGACACAACACTGCGGATGTAGAGGAGAGGGTTCCCCGATCCGGACCAGATGGATTGCCAATCGTCTGGAGTCTGTTGGGAAATGTATTTAAATAATTCAAATTCCACTCTCTTTACACCTGAAAATCGCAGATATCGCGTACACTTGGATGATCTATTGAAAGACCAGTTTGGAAGAATCAGTTGCCTTCATTCCTGCCTCTGGAAAGCAAAAGAAATCACTGTGTTCGTCAGTTGGAAGTTCAACAGACCAGTCTCCAAATCATTGGGCCAAGGACGTAGGGAGGCCGAAAGCTCCATTGATGATTTCAACTGACGAGGATGAGAAAACCGATGCGTAAGAGGAGATGCAATGAGGCTACTTCAGCAACAGCTATTTTCGTACTTTTTTAAAGGCTTTAATGGCAGGATTCTCACTTAGTGAGCTCTTCAACCTAACTTTCACGCTAAGCGTGAACTTACCGCGCGGTATGCTGCTTGAGAACGCTCAGGAACGCATGCGGATGAAATAGACCGGAAAGATCAACTGGGGACCGCCAATAGGTGCTGGATACTTGGTAGCACTTGTGAACCGTCACCGCCCGCGACACAACACTGCGGATGTAGAGGAGAGGGTTCCCCGATCCTGACCAGATGGATTGCCAATCGTCTGGAGTCTGTTGGGAAATAAGTGATTGAGGTAAGTATTGGGAGTTTTAAATATCACAGGCAATAGGCAGCCTGAAATTCCGCCTGTTGCTTGATGGAAAATCAATAATTCAACCTGCTTCTCAAAATGTGTCCAAATGACTATGTTTGGACACCGTCCGTCGGTTCCATCAAGCAACAGGCGGAATTTCAGGCTGCCTATTGCCTGTGATATTTAAAACTCCCAATACTTACCTCAATCACTTATTTCCCAATAGACTCCAGACGATTGGCAATCCATCTGGTCAGGATCGGGCAACCCTCTCCTCTACATCCGCAGTGTTGTGTCGCGGGCGGTGATGGTTCACAAGTGCTACCAAGTATCCAGCACCTATTGGCGGTCCCCAGTTGATCTGTCCGGTCTATTTCATCCGCATGCGTTCCTGAGCGTTCTCAAGCAGCATACCGCGCGGTAAGTGTTGCTTAGCGTGAAAGTTGGGTGGAAGAGCTTACTAAGTGAAAATCCTGCCATATCTGCGATTTTCAGGTGTAAAGAGAGTGGAATTTGAATTATTTAAATACTTTCCTCCGTAATCCGTACCTTCTCAATTTATACTCCCGGAACGTGAACCCCAGTCAACCTAGTTACAAGCCTACTTTCGTAGGACAACTCCACTAACTACCTGTATACGGCTGGAACTTGGCCTGATGGACTACCGCCCTCTTAGATTAAAGAAACCACATTGCTTACATTTCAGACAATACAAGGTACCTCTCGACGAGCTATCAACGCGTACTGATTGGTCGCCTCAGACCTCATCATCCAATCAGATTTCAGTAACTCTCGTGGGTCTCCTCATTGAAGGGGCGCAATTCCAAGGTCAGAAATTGGTCGAGCTTACTAGAGAGTCCCCCATTTGTTTTAGGAGCTGTGAGTTCTGTAGGTGTCACCCTAGGTCACATTGGAGAGGTCAGGGTGAAACTTCCTCCACTTATCAGACTAGCATCCAGGGAAATCTGTCATCATAATTTTAAACTTGGCTCCCTTAATGGGAAACTGTCGAAGAGGAAGAGTTTCATTATGAGCCCATACTACTAAGGTTTCATAATTATGATAATTAAGTCTTGTATCATCATTTTCTATAGTAAATTTTATTAAAATGTTGGTTGTTTTGTTACTTCAAAAAACAACCAACAATAATAGAAATTACATCAAAGAGGGTGGAATTTTGCTGGTTTGTTCTTTAAAAGAAATCTGGTGAATGAACCAATTTACATTTTTATAAGGCACTCTTCCAACAATCGGAAGGTTGACTCTTCACGTATTGCAGTGCAGATCAAGAAATCATTCTCATCCGAAGTTCTGTGTCAAACTCATCTCCAAATCAAATTTATCGTACAGACTGCGATTTTCGCGAATCTCAAAGTTTCGTCAATCAGTCACGGATCGACAGGAGTGATGAGGGGGTTGACTTAATATTTGTATCCACCGGTACCAGTGGCGGATGGAGATGGGGCATAAGAGGAAGGTGCCGGAGAGTAGGAAGATGGGGCTGGAGTGTAGGAAGCGGCTGGGGTGTAGGCTGGGGCTCCGTATTTGGGTGCTGGAGCTCCGACTGGGTATTGGGCTTCTCCTGTGAAATGAATGAGAATGGTGTCAGTGGATTGGAAAATCCGCCCCGGGCGGGAATCGAACCCGCGGCCTAGCGCTTACAAGGCAGACGCACTACCAACTAAGCTAACTAGGCTGGCGTTTGAGTTCTTTATTTCTCTTGTATCCATTATTTTCATAGGTTTGGATTTTCAGGCAACTAAACGCCCGTTCCCGCTTGTGAGTTTCATAGTTTCATCCGATTTTTTTCCCAATGTCCTGTAGGCAATGTAATTTAAATGGGTATTTCCACTCAAGCACGACACGGTTTTTTGTACAAACGACAAGTGGGGACGGGCCTTTAGTGCAATTAAAAGTCGCGAGTTTACGCTTCCAATGTGAGACAATCCTCAGGCTCCTTTCCAAAACTTACCCCTAGATTTGTAGAACTGGGCAGCACCACTCCTGGAGCTAGAGGTGTGGACGCGGTCTTGGCGACATTACTGCTGAAGTAGAACTGGAGGTAGGAGGAGAGGACTTTCATGTCTTGAGCATTGTCGATACGTCCCCCGTAGATAGCGTTACCTAGGAGACCATGGATGTAGTCCCACTTGACACCTCCCATACCATCTGGAAAAAAAAAGATCAGACGACTGTCTCTTAAAGAGGTTTGATAGAGGGAGCTGTAACTGCTAAGGTCGTATTGTCCTAAAAGAGAAGAGAGAAGGAAGAAAGGATAGGAGGAAGCCAGCCGTTCCGAAAACGAACCTCATCTGTTGAGGATAAAATTCGCCCGGGATGGGAATCGAAACAGCGACCTAGCGCTTACAAAGTGGCTTTCCTTGACTTGGCTTTCTGGCTGAAATATGATTTCCCTTGAAGTCAAGTTTGGTCAAAATCAATGCACTCCTTTTTGTCACCTAATCAGTCCAAATCGGCCATTTATCGTGGGATGAAAACAAATAGGAATTAAAAACAAAAAACTTCTTACTGAAGTCGAACGAACTTACGCCTCAATTCCTTTGATCAACAAAGTCGTTTCTTTTCTAAAATCTCACCTTGACTTAGGCGAGCATTCAAGATATTTAGGGCCGCATTCAGGTCGCTGTCATTGAACTCATAGAACTTGGCCCAGCCCTGCGGAATGTAGGTTCTCCGTTCCTGGATCAAAGCATGGAACCAGGCGAGGGTAAACAGGGCCCGGCCCTGGTCAGTTGAATTCAACTTGGTTTGACTCCAGCTGGCGTACGTCCGTTGAAGGTTCCGCTTGATTCCTGAAATGACGAGGGATTATAACCACCGCACCCCCCGGGGGGGGGATGAGTCATTTCTATCCGAGTAGAATAAGAAGAACCGAGACTGGTGTTGGTGCTAATGAGAGTTAACAGCTCGAAACAGCTCTAGAGGGATGTTCTGATCTAATACCAGGTAGTCTATAATATAGCTTGATCATAGTTTAGGTCTTCCGATAATTGTTCAGAATCTGAGTCATTTCTATCCGAGTAGAATAAGAAGAACCGAGACTGGTGTTGGTGCTAATGAGAGTTAACAGCTCGAAACAGCTCTAGAAGGATGTTCTGATCTAATAACAGGTAGTCTATAATATAGCTTGATCATAGTTTATGATTAGGTCTTCCGTTAATTGTTCAGGGAATTAGCTATTCGTATTTACATATACTACAGATGAGGCATGAAGGAACCAGTAAAAATGAATGGAATCTTTTTTTCTTTCTTTTGAAGAGGTTTGACAGAGGGAACTGTAACTGCGAAGGTTTTATCGTCCCGAAACCGAACAGAGAAGGAAGACAGGATAGGAGAAAGCCCCGGGCGTGAATCGAACCCGCGAATCGGATCTTTTTCTTCTTTGCTGTAAGTGTCCTTTTCTTCATTTCTACCAGATATATATTTTCTATTAGTAGGGTTTAATGTTTTAAACAAGACATGAAAACTAACATAGTCAAACGAATCACTGTAGGTACGTCGATATTGTTGTACCGCTTAAGAAAACTAAAAGACAGAAATACCTAGTGATTCATTACCCGTTTTTGTAATTTCTTGTAGAGACACCACGGTCGGTTTTGGGGGGCACAAACTGAAGAGGATGTGTCGACGGGGAGGCACGGTACAATACCTTGCCCCCCTAACCTGGGGGCTGTGAGAAACATCTGAATTGGCCTGAACATCTGGTTGTAACCGCTAGGCCGCGGGTTCGATTCCCGCCCGGGGCGGATTTTATCCTGATGGGATAATGTTCGTTCTCGGAACGGCTGGCTTTTTCCTATACTGTCTTCCTTCTTTCTTCGATTTCGGGACGATAAGACCATAGCAGTTACAGTTCCCTCTGTCAAACCTCTTTAAAAAAAAAAGTCGGAGCTTCGATTCGGTTGCAACCTTCGAGTCACCCTGTGGTCTGGCGTGGACGCACTAATCTTATAATCCACTTGCACCGTTGAGTGCTGAACTGGTTTTTATAATTTCTACGATTTTGGCACCAAGTATCTCTGAAACTACCGAAGTATTATCTATTTTAAATCGTAATCCATCATTACTCGATGACAGGTTTTCTGCCCACACTTCCCGTATAGTTTACGAGATTTACTTTAAAGATTACAAGTGTGATATTCATACCACATGGGGTTTGACTTATTGAAACCAAAACGCGGAAAATTGAACAAAACTAAAATAAATTGTTTGATTGTTTCTCTATTATCTTGATTTTTTAGCCCAAACAGTGATTTGATTACACAATTATCAAGCTCAAAAATTTAGTAACTGACAGAACAGAACAGTGTAGTCTGTCTACTGATCCAAAATAAATCTCTGCAGCCCGGAGAGTGTCCCGACGGATTGCATTATTAATTCAAATATTCCTCAACTGTATTTTAATGGAAATCTCTTCTTTGCGAACTTAATTGAGAACTTGAACTACAGAATTTTACTACTGATCCAAAATAAATCTCTGCAGCCCGGAGAGTGTCCCGACGGATTGCATTATTAATTCAAATATTCCTCAACTGTATTTTAATATAAATCTCTTCTTTGCGAACTTAATTGAGAACTTGAACTACAGAATTTTGTTCTGTTCTGTATTAATGGTGTCCAAAACTAGGACATTTTAGAGAACTACTTTGTGTCTTTGCACAATAAGCTAAATTTAAGTGGACTACCAGAAATGGAATATTGAAAATATAAGTCGTGATTAGGAATATTTGATTGATTTTCAATGTTCGGGGATCATCCGACAAACCATCAATTATATTCATACAGAGCTAACGACACAGATCAGTGGGGTCCGCTACCAAATAAATTATTTATTGGATTTCGAAACCAAATTAGTCGTGATTCCGTACCTTTGAAGTTTGAAGTAACGCCACTTATTTCCGGCTCAGATTTTACTATGTATTAGGTACTTCTAATTATTAGCTACATTACCTATGTGTATTAGATCTGTCTATGTACTTGCCTAAAATACTCATTAAGTAAACAGTAGACCTCAACTGATGCTATGTGTATTAGATCTGTCTATGTACTTGCCTAAAATACTCATTAAGTAAACAGTAGACCTCAACTGGTTTCGACGCGACGCTTCAAAAGACTTTGATTTGTGATCCGATCTGGAAACGACTCTAACGACCCGTCTACGCCATGAAGGCCATGATAAGACTCGCTTTTGGAGCAAGGGGCACCCTAGAGTTATGACGCTTTCTCCAGCGGAATATGATACCCCACCGCCCGAAGCCTAAGCTAACAAGGTTTGTGTCCCATAGGGTGGAGGATAAAAGTTGGAATCACCATTGCTTTGAATTGTGTTAATTTGTTGTGTCTTAATATGTTACTAACGTGAATTAGCTATTCGTATTTACATATACTACAGATGAGGCATGAAGGAACCAGTAAAAATGAATGGAATCTTTTTTTCTTTCTTTTGAATAGGTTTGACAGAGGGAACTGTAACTGCGAAGGTTTTATCGTCCCAAAACCGAAGAGAGAAGGAAGACAGGATAGGAGAAAGCCCCGGGCGGGAATCGAACCCGCGAATCGGATCTTTTTCTTTTTTACTGTAAGTGTCCTTTTCTTCATTTCTACCAGATATATATATTTTCTATTAGTAGGGTTTAAAGTTTTAAACAAGACATGAAAACTAACATAGTCAAACGAATCACTGTAGGTACGTCGATATTGTTGTAGGTACCGCTTAAGAAAATTAAAAGACAGAAATACCTAGTGATTCATTACCCGTTTTTGTAATTTCTTGGAGAGACACCACGGTCGGTTTTGGGGGCACAAACTGAAGAGGGTGTGTCGACGGGGAGGCAGGGTACAATACCTTGCCCCCCTGAACTGGGGGCTGTGAGAAACATCTGAATTGGGCTGAACATCTGGTTGTAACTTCCGCTTAAGCACCTGATTACAAAGTCGGAGCTGCTTAGCCATGTCTTAATATGTTACTAACGTGAATTAGCTATTCGTATTTACATATACTACAGATGAGGCATGAAGGAACCAGTAAAAATGAATGGAATATTTTTTTCTTTCTTTTGAAGAGGTTTGACAGAGAACTGTAACTGCGAAGGTTTTATCGTCCCGAAACCGAAGAGAGAAGGAAGACAGGATAGGAGAAAGCCCCGGGCGGGAATCGAACCCGCGAATCGGATCTTTTTCTTCTTTACTGTAAGTGTCCTTTTCTTCATTTCTACCAGATATATATTTTCTATTAGTAGGGTTTAAAGTTTTAAACAAGACATGAAAACTAACATGGTCGAACGAATCACTGTAGGTACGTCGATATTGTTGTACCGTCGATATTGTTCCAACTAAAAGATAGAAATACCTAGTGATTCATTACCCGTTTTTGTAATTTCTTGGAGAGACACCACGGTCGGTTTTGGGGGGGGGGCACAAACTGAAGAGGGTGTTTCGACGGGGAGGCACGGTAAAATACCTTCCCCCCCTAACCTGGGGGCTGTGAGAAACATCTGAATTGGCCTGAACATCTGGTTGTAACTTCCGCAGTGGAGCCAATAACGGATATGACAAGAATGAGGAAAAGCTCAACATTCGACAACCTATTTATACTTGTTCAAAATTTATTGCCTTTATCCACCTATTATAAAAGATAAGACTGAGACACTCGTGAATGTAGGTACTTGAGGCCTAATACAATTATTTTGAGGTTAATGTACGTCAAATCTATGAGGTAGGTCTAAAGTACCTACAAAGATACTTCAGCATTCGACAACCTATTTATACTTGTTCAAAATTTATTGCCTTTATCGACCTATTATAAAAGATAAGACTGAGACACTCGTGAATGTAGGTACTTGAGGCCTAATACAATTATTTTGAGGTTGATGTACGTCAAATCTCATGTAGGTCTAAAGTACCTACAAAGATACTTCACGCAGAGTAATCAATCGTAATATTGTTAATCTTATTAGAGAAGTTTCTAAAGAGGTTATTAAATCTTATCATTTTAAAAACATTGTATACAAAAATATCAGACCTCTTCTATTGCGGGTAATGAGGAAAAAATCACAAGGTAAGTAGCTACTCAGGTTAGATTACTACGTTGCTGTAGGTACCAGATCTGGTACAATGTAAGGAATTTTCAAAGCAGAGAGTCACAGCAAGTTCTCTGCCACTCTGGCCTCGGTGTGTTTGAAACTTTCCTACGAAGCTCCTCAAGGTAGTTTAAATGAAATCTCCTAAAGTTCGAAGAGAAACGGGAGAGAATTTAATATAACTGTAGCTGTATCCGTAGTCTCTGTAGAGTCTCTAGACGTTCATGCACATCCCGGTAAGCTTATTTCGAAGTAGGTAGTAACCTTAATAAAAGAGGTTATTAAATCTTATCATTTTAAAAACATTGTATACAAAAATATCAGACCTCTCCTATTGTGGGTAATGAGGAAAAAATCACAAGGTAAGTAGCTACTCAGGATAGATTACTACGTTGTTGGAGGTACCAGATCTGGTACAATGTAAGGAATTTTCAAAGGGTTTACAAAAATTAGAAAAATAAATGTGGGCAGGTGGGCCAATAAATGGTACGTTTTTTAGGTGGGCGAATAAATGGTACACTTACCCTAAGCATCATTCAATAGGATAAGGAAAGTCGTGTGATGTTCACACCAGATTTTTTTTAATTGTGTTAAGCATATTTAAATGCTCGTCACAAATATCGTTATCCAATTATTATACACCTAGATAAATTTTATGACTTGACTTGGACTCGAACGACCAACTTCCAGATCCAAAGTCCAACGCGTTAACAAGTACACCACTGAGGTTGGTATGAACATAGTTGCTTCTTTTTCAGTATTAAGAGAACTTTCCATCACCATAATCTCCTCATTGGTCTTTCTTGTTTCAGGACTACATCAATCTCATTCACAGACTATCCGAAACTGACCCGCCCAAGTTTTTCGGCCTCCCCGAGAACGTAGATCGATCCTGGCAGTTGAGCCGTAGCGCCGAGATCATAGAGCAATTGAAACTGTTAAATCAAGGAACGGATGTAAAACAGCAGGATTGGAAGTCTCAGTTGACCCCCATTTTGAATCTGTGGAAGAAGATTAACCAGGTGATTTATTTATCAAGCTTGTCGAGGCAGTTGAGCCGTAGCGCCGAGATCATAGAGCAATTGAAACTGTTAAATCAAGGAACGGATGTAAAACAGCAGGATTGGAAGTCTCAATTGACCCCCATTTTGAATCTGTGGAAGAAGATTAATCAGGTGATTTATTTATCAAGCTTGTCGGAAGGCGCGCGAACGTCAAGAGTTCGAAGACCCACGCCTCCCAGCCTATATTAACACGAAATAAAGTTCAATTATTTTTCCGGTTTTCAATGACAATGAAGTCTCAGGACCCTATAGTTAATATGCTGACATACCTACGTACCATAATTTTTCTCAGGCTCGTTTATATGCGGCACATTGCATACCTAAATATTATCAGGCGTTCATACAATTTTTCTCAGGCTCGTTTATATGCGGCACATTGCATACCTAAATATTATCAGGCGTTCATACAACTGGACTCACTGAGGGACCAATATAACTAGCACGTTAGCCAGCGTAGTTAACTTGGAGGGTAGGTAGCGCGTCTGCCTTGCAAGCTCTAAGCGGAGGGTTCGATTCCCGCCCGGGGCGTATTTATCCCAAACAGATAAGTTTCGTTCTCGAAACGCTTTCTCTTATCCTGTCTTCCTTCTTTATTCGCTTTCGGGACGATAAGACCTTAGCAGTTACGGTTCCTTCTATCACACATCAGAAAAAGAAACAGCACTTTTTTACTGGTTCACTTACCCAATAACTTTCCACTTTCAGGGTCACAATTTGATTCAACTGAAGCTGGACAAAGACGTTCTCAATTTCGACAGCCCCCTCTCCGCTTTCCTCTATCAGGAATTCGTGTTTGCCGTCAACTTGGTTCAGCACATTCACACCTGTCTAGCAGCCATCAGCAAAGTCATACGGGCGTTCATACAACTGGACTCACTGAGGGACCAATAACTAGCACGTTAGCCAGCGTAGTTAACTTGGAGGGTAGGTAGCGCGTCTGCCTTGCAAGCTCTAAGCAGAGGTTCGATTCCCGCCCGGGGCGTATTTATCCCAAACAGATAAGTTTTTCTCCTATCCTGTCTTCCTTCTCTCTTCGCTTTCGGGACGATAAGACCTTAGTAGTTACGGTTCCTTCTATCACACATCAGAAAAAGAAACAGCACTTTTTTACTGGTTCACTTACCCAATAACTTTCCACTTTCAGGGTCACAATTTGATTCAACTGAAGCTGGACAAAGACCGTTCATACAACTGGACTCACTGAGGGACCAATAACTAGCACGTTAGCCAGCGTAGTTAACTTGGAGGGTAGGTAGCGCGTCTGCCTTACAAGCTCTAAGCGGAGGGTTCGATTCCCACCCGGGGTGTATTTATCCCAAACAGATAAGTTTCGTTCTCGGAACGGCTGGCTTTCTCTTATCCTGTAAGACCTCTTAGGCCAGCCACTTACTATCAGGTAGACCTTTTCTGCCGTAACTGTCAGGTCTACCTGATAGCATGTGTGCTCATCAGATGTTAGGTATGCCTGATGACTGGCCTTAGAAAATAAACAACACGTTTTTTACATGGGCCATTAGATTCGTAGAAGCTCAGCCTATCCTTTGGGGCTGTCCAGCCCCCACATCTAAGCCTCAGTTTGGGCTTTGTGTGTATGGGGTTAAGCATGTACCTACATGGGCCATTAAATTTTTCACTTAACCTATTATTCTACTTTCAGGGTCACAATTTGATTCAACTGAAGCTGGACAAAGATTACATCTTTTGACCATCCCGTTTTCCACGATGACAGAAATAGGGAACGCTCTTACTAAGCGTTAACAAAGGCACACAAAGGCAGTATTTTAATTAAGGCACAAATGAAAGTCTATCAACTAAAAATAAAATCTTGTTGAGGGATGTAAGAAGTCCTACAATGAGACTTGAAACAGAGGAGTCCGTCATACGGGGATCAGCAGCGGGAGACCCTGGAGTGGTCAGGGTTGCCAACGACATTATGAATCAGCAGGTAAGTTTAGGAGTTTCTTTAAGTAATAGGTAAATATTACATTTGGAGTTCTAATTTTCTACCCGTCGCGTCAGAAAATTCAACATTTACCTACCACAGTGCCACAGTCTAAAGAAGCTCTTGATTGAACGTGCACCTATGGGTCATACGGGGATCAGCAGCAGGAGACCCTGGAGTGGTCAGGGTTGCCAACGACATTATGAATCAGCAGGTAAGTTTAGGAGTTTCTTCAAGTAATAGGTAAATATTACATTTGGAGTTCTAATTTTCTACCCATCGCGTCAGAAAATTCAGCATTTACCTACCACAGTGCCACAGTCTAAAGAAGCTCTTGATTGAACGTGTACCTATGAGTTAACAAAGGCACACAAAGGCAGTATTTTAATTAAGGCACAAATGAAAGTCTATCAACTAAAAATAAAATCTTGTTGAGGGATGTAAAAAGTCCTACAATGAGACTTGAAGCAGAGGAGTCACTACCCAGTATTTTGAGAGAAGGAACAATCTCTGAGTAATTATCAGAAATTGAACTCCAATTATCTCATAAGGACTCATTGGCGTAATCGCTATATGTAATTTAGAGAAGCATCGCTTCCTCTACTCTCTGTAAATCTCACACCACTGCATTAGAAATCCCTCAAGAAGAGTTTATTTGTTAATTGTAAGTCCTACTCTACAAAGTCTTACACTAATAAGTTACAAATGAGATATTTACAATATTGGAGATGAAAATTGACACATGTTTCAACTCGAATGAAAGAAATTGTCTAGAGATCTAGAGGCGTTCGTAATTGGATTTGTTATGGGGGGGGGGAAATTGCATTAAGCAAGTAAAATTTCAACAATTTTGAATAACCCATTGAGGCTACTCAAATTACCATTAGGCGAGTAAAAAAGGCAGTGAATTAATCATCTTAAAAAAAAGGGATAAAATAAGACGAATAAGTAAAGGTGATTTGCTTGGTGAATCACATTTCACATATGTAGGTAATGAAAAGAGCAGACAAACAAGAAGCCAAAAAATTGACATCCTAATGCAAAATGCAGCGCATTTGTCAAGAAATGAAGAGTTTATTTGTTAATTGTAAGTCCTACTCTACAAAGTCTTACACTAATAAGTTACAAATGAGATATTTACAATATTGGAGATGAAGATTGACACATGTTTCAACTCGGATGAAAGAAATTGTCTAGAGATCTAGAAGCGTTCGTAATTGGATTTGTTATGGGGGGAAAAATTGCAGTTAGCAAGTAAAATTTCAATAATTTTGAATAACCAATTGAGGCTACTCAAAATTACCATTAGGCGAGTAAAAAAGGCAGTGAATCAATCATCTTTTAAAAAAAGGATAAAATAAGACGAAGAAGTAAAGGTGATTTGCTTGGTGAATCACATTTCACATAATGAAAAGAGCAGACAAACAAGAAGCAAAAAAATTGACATCCTAATGCAAAATGCAGAGCATTTGTCAAGAAATACAGAGGCCTTGATGCTCCAGTTGAAAGGGGCTCCATATTCAAAGAACAAAGCCTTATATTGATGGTCCTGTACCTGTAGGTAGGAGGTGACTCTGTAATCTGTATATGTAAAGTGCAGATCAATTCTCATTAACTCGTTTGTTTTTCTTTATTTATTGAGGGAGCAATGTGCAGTCCGGTTTTCAGCCTGTCAAGCACCTCAGAAGGCAAACGACGACACAGACATATGATGCTCCAGTTGAAAGGGGCTCCATATTCAAAGAACAAAGCCTTATATTGATGGTCCTGTACCTGTAGGTAGGAGGTGACTCTGTATGCAAAGTGCAGATGTTATGATTTGGCGCGTGCATAACCAACTGATTGTCTATAAGGAGATTAAATTTATGCGGATAGATTCTTCCACATACCTACCATAATCACCTTACAGGGTCTCCAAAAGAGTCCAGTTTCACCAGTTCGGAGACAATTGAGTATTTGTATTAATCAAGCCCATGATTATTAATTCACCGAGTATGGAGTTGATATTCGAGTATAGAGTTGATATCGAAAAAATTCACACTGGAGTTGAGATGGTTGCTGCGCTTGGCGGTATTTTGACCGCTTTTGGACATATTTCGACCGTTTTTTTGGCGGTTTTCAGCTATAGCGACAAAACGGTTAGAGATATTGTAAAAGAACATGCAACTCTTTGCAGTCAGAAAAATTAATGTTCTTTATTGTATATTTTGTATTTTTGTCACAATTTTTTTAGTCATCACAGTTTTAAAAATCTTTTAACGTCTCATGGCATTGAACTCGAACCTCCAATATCCTAGGCCAGAATGATGGTCCCTGGTGATGGGCCTTATCGAGGCTGCCGTTCAAGCTTTCAAAGACGTCTAGACAAACAACATGACCATGTTGACAAGCCTGATAGAAATCAACAAGATACGGTACTTTTACTCTAGTTACCGAAGTATTATGATTTGGCGCGTGCATAACCAACTGATTGTCTATAAGGAGATTAAATTTATGCGGATAGATTCTTCCACATACCTACCTACCATAATCTCCTTACAGGGTCTCCAAAAGAGTCCAGTTTCACCAGTTCGGAGATAATTGAGTATTTGTATTAATCAGGCCCATGATTATTAATTCACCGAGTATGGAGTTGATATTCGAGTATAGAGTTGATATCGAAAAAATTCATACTGGATAAATATTCATGCAACTCTTTGCAGTCAGAAAAATTAATGTTCTTTATTGTATATTTTGTATTTTTGTCACAATTTTTTTAGTCATCACAGTTTTAATTGTCCATTGTCCAATATGAATTCGCTTGTTATTCCTCTTCATGTACGAGTAACAACTCAATTGTCTTCAAGAGACTAAAGGTAGAAACACACTACTATTACGTCAGGTGACATAAGGGCAGTGTCGCTAACATGAACGAAATTACCTACAATATTATGAGAAAACTTTGAACTATATCTTTCTGACCTCCATGAGCTCACGTGACGTGATAATAGTGTGTTTCTACTTTAATATTGCGCCGCTGTACGAAGCAGTCCGACCACAGAGCCGAAAAACTTCAATCTCGACGGGCATTGAACTCGAACCTCCAATATACTAGGCCAGAATGATGGTCCGTGGTGATGGGCCTTATCGAGGCTGCTGTTCAAGCTTTCAAAGACGTCTAGACAAACTACATGACCATGTTGACAAGCCTGGTAGAAATCAACAAGATACGGTACTTTTACTCTAGTTACCTACCTACCTACTCTAGATCTTGCAGAACAAGCAAATGAGATTAAGAATCTAACTAATCTAAGAATAAAATCATCAACTGGATCAGAGAATCAAACAAAAAACAAGATAATGTGAATATTTTTTTTCTATAAAAATAAACTGGTTTTTATTATAAAAATGGTAACACGACAGGAAAAATTGGATATCAGTAAATTTGACAGAATCGAAAATGAATAGGAAGGTAAATGGTTTTTATTATAAAAATGGTAACACGACAGGAAAAATTGGATATCAGTAAATTTGACAGAATCGCAAATGAATAGGAAGGTAAATTTAGTGAGAAATAAAACGAAGAGACCAATCCGTTTGTTGAGGTATTTGCAACCTCAAATAGAACTTTTGAAAGAGGAACAAAAAGAAATAAAGGAAGAAAAAAGTGAAATATTTCACTGCTTATGAGATAGAAAATCTATTCGATAGATTTTGTACTTTACATCGGACAGTGAAAATTAATCACTTGGTATTTGCAACCTCAAATAGAACTTTTGAAAGAGGAACAAAAAGAAATAAAGGAAGAAAAAAGTGAAATATTTCACTGCTTATGAGACAGAAAATCTATTCGATAGATTTTGTACTTTACATCGGACAGTGAAAATTAATCACTTACGTGCTGGGAAAAAAGTGAAATATTTCACTGCTTATGAGACAGAAAATCTATTCGATAGATTTTGTACTTTACATCGGACAGTGAAAATTAATCGTTTTAAGATTTATACCCAAACAAAAAAAAAAAAAAAAAAAAAAAAAGGTTTCCCCCCTAGGTTCATATTTCACGCTTGATTTTATCTAACAAGTAGTCAGCTAGTCAGAAGAGCAAGTTGTAAATTTCAAGTCAAATTGTCGGCGTAAACTTGTTCGTGATTTTCAATGACACAACAACTTGGTATTGTGCAAAATTCGCAGCAAAAACAAAGCCTACACTGGTCTTCTACTTTCGCACAGAAATTTAATATGCTAATTTATTGCTATTTTAAATCGTAATCCATCATTACTCGATGACAGGTTTTCTGCCCACACTTCCCGTATAGTTTACGAGATTTACTTTAAAGATTAGAAGTGTGATATTCATACCACATGGGGTTTGACTTATTGAAATCAAAACGGGGAAAATATTGAACAAAACTAAAATAAATTGTTTGATTGTTCCTCTATTATCTTGATCTTTTAGCCCAAACAGTGATTTGATTACACAATTATCAAGCTCAAGAATTTAGTAACTGACAGAACAGAAGCAGTATAATTTACAGTCAGGGCCATATTTATTGGTCATACTCGCCTTACGCATGGTTTTATATTCACAAAAACAGACCCGCCCATCTGCCCATGCGGCGAGCACCTATCCGTGCGGCACATTCTAACCTACAACCGTGAACCGGCGCGAACGACCTGGTGTTCCAGAGTTAAAGCGCATTATAGGAAAAAAAAAAATAATAAATAAAAGAAGAAATAACAATAAGAAAGTCAATTTGAGAATTGGGAGTCACTGAGGGACACAGTCATGAATAGACGCAAAAAGATTGGGAAGAAGGAAGAGAAAAAGATCCACAAAGATTATGTATCTAACAAGTAGGTAACTTTCTTATTCTTCTTCTTCTTCTTCTTCTTCTTCTTCTTCTTCTTTTCCTTCTTTCTTTTCTTCATCTTCCCCCTCTTATGTTTCTCCTTCTCCTCCTTTTCTTCTGTTGGAACTTCAAGGACTAAGTGAATGCGAATTAAATTCTTTCGGAACGTCGAGGCGTTTAAAAATAGGAATCATGGGTTTGGCAATGGAGCCCTCAAGGGGTAATGATATCCCTGGGTTGAAGATAAGGGTGTGAAAGGGGGAGCATAATTGAGCAGCATTTACCAATACCTATTTATTTAGATATTGTAGGGTTGTACCTAGAAAATTTAATACCTACCTAATTTGGAAAAATGACATTCATAGAGACATAATATATTATGGGCCTCACAAACACAAAGTACAGGAACATTCAAGACCTTCCTCGTAAAATATCTGAAAGGATTACAGTGAAAGAAAAGATCGGTGGATCGAAGATCACATCATCAAAAGAAATTTTCTCTTTTTACAAACGACGACGTATACAATAGCTAGGTATGTACATGCTAGATACTTCCTGTGTTTATGAATGCTATTTGTGTTGACATACATCTACGACTTTTCAAAAGAAAAAGATCCCAGAATGTACGTACATTTTTATAAATGTATTCCAACCATGTCCAGACTCGAGATATAAAGGAGAGAACGAACATGGGGTACACTATAGGTGCTATACACATACCACTGTACACACAAACTTTTTTTTCATTACAACTTGTACAGACTGGGTGTATTTTCCCTTCGGAAACTGAGATGATCTCCAATCTTTTAAGGCTCATTTTCGCTCGTTCAAAGGAAAATACTAAAATTAGTTCAACCACTCTTCTTAACAACCACAAAAAATTTCATCAAAATCGGTTGAGCCGTTTTCTCGTGAAAGTATACAGTATGGACGTGTTTCGGGTGGTATCGATTAGTGCTTTCAATAAGAAAGCAAGAAAAAATGGGAATTAATATACTTATCGGTCCAAGAAAGACAAGTTCGAACACCCTCATTTTTTATTTTATGAACATTTATTTCAGTGTGAAAAAACTCCCATTAATAAATGAAAAATAAAAAAAAACACTATTTTTAACTTTTCAGTGTCACCAAACTTAGCAAGCGTAATATTACCTATACTTGGGTAGAATACATAGTACATAGAATAATATTATGGCTATTGTAAACATGCACTTACCTAGGTGATGTTAGTAATAAAGTGAGGATTTGAGGAAGGAAAAAAGTAAACATGATTTTCTCATTTATAATTTTTTTCACCCATCACTCAAACTCAGAAAACCTGACGCTTTTTTTTTTAGAATTTTCTCGCTTTCTCCTTCTACTCTCTCTCGTCCTCTCTCTGGATAGTGTGCTAATTTATGATAAGGATAAAAAAAGAGTGCTGCACCGCCACTTTTATTCCGTAGCAATTAGTAATGAAACTGGGTAATACCTAATTTGTAATGATCTTTCTTTGTAGACGAAAATTGAATTGTATGAATGCCGTGAAACTCTTTGAGTATGCAATGTGCAACATTTAATAAATTAGTGGATATGTCTACTCTACGCTGCGCTACGTTTCATTTGACATTGCCAGCCGTTAATTTGAAAGCACGTCATCTACCTTTTAAGCGCTAGGTCTAAACAGCTGACTTTCTCCTACCCTGTCTTCCTTCTCTCTTCTCTTTCTGGACCTTGGCGGTTGCAATTCCCCATATCAAGGCTCTACAAAAAAAAAAATCTTGTGACTGCTAGAGAAAGCAATATAAAACCTGGAATAATCAACTTAGACTCCTAGACAAAGGTATTGTCAACATTGCACAGCTTTGAAAAGCAGAATCAGGAACAGGAAATCCTCAAAGCTATAAATAAAAGAATAGTCTTATACAGACTACAGACTCTTCAGGCATTAAGACAAAGAAAGTACTATGACTGCACCACAAAATATGCAATGTGCAACATTTAATAAATTAGTGGATATGTCTACTCTACGCTGCGCTACGTTTCATTTGACATTGCCAGCCGTTAATTTGGAAGCACGTCATCTACCTTTTAAGCGCTAGGTCTAAACAGCTGACTTTCTCCTACCCTGTCTTCCTTCTCTCTTCGCTTTCTGGACCTTGGCAGTTGCAATTCCCCGTATCAAGGCTCTACAAAAAAAAAAAAAATCTTGTGACTGCTAGAGAAAGCAATATAAAACCTGGAATAATCAACTTAGACTCCTAGACAAAGCTATTGTCAACATTGAACAGCTTTGAAAAGCAGAATCAGGAACAGGAAATCCTCAAAGCTATAAATAAAGGAATAGTCTTATGCAGACTACAGACTCTTCAAGCATTAAGACAAAGAAAATACTATGACTGCACCACAAAGCAATGGGATAACTTTAGAAAATATTTAGAAGCTTATCCTCATTATGCTATCATAAATAAATTTTCTCCATCAAAACAGCTACCATTAAAAATAATAAATTATAATACCTATAGGTATGGGATATCTTTAAAAAGCATTTTCATAGTTTCATACTCTTCATTATTATGTCATTCTAAAGAACATTCGCCTAATAAATTTTGGGCTCGTTCGGACTTTTTGGGGCTCCGTAGTATAGTTTCTCTTTTTTTCGAGCTCTACAGTTCACTGAGCCATTTGTACTTAATAAAGTAGTAATAACAACAGTTGTCTTGTAATACAAAACCACGTATTAGCTTCGAAGAAAAAAAGTTTGGTGTCTAGCTGTCTAGAATGTCTAGATTAGTTTTCTTGTACTCCATTGGGTTACCTCTGGGTAAAGTTTTGTAAAAGTTGTCTGAATTCAAGTGGTGTCATTTCAACGAGACATCTTGGTTTCTGTTCACGTGGTCCAAAGCTAGTACTTTGTCATGGAGAACTTTTTTTTCCATCTTGTATGTCTGTTAAGTTTGTTTGCAAAACAATTGTTTTTGGAATGTCAAGGTCCAAAAGTTTTATTTGAGTCTGAGTACAGAGAGCCAAGTTCAAGTAAGTACATCCCCTCAGCCTGCAAGTAATGAATTTGTAATTATTATGCTCTGACAATAATTTCATTATTTCATACCTAACAGCGCTTGCTAATTTGATTGTAACATTGCATTGTGCCAAGTGTATAGAGTATTGCTGTGCATAAATTTGTTCATTTTTGTTTGTTTTCAGGTCATTCTTTTAACTTGGATTTTATATTGTTTGTTTGAGAAATTAACATGAACATTGTTTGATTGTAAAAGTTGTCTTTTATCTTTTAGTTGTAAACTTAATAAAGCCTAATAAACATGGCTAGAGACCATCATACTGGTGTATGATTGATTTAAAAAGAAGATTTCTTTATTCCGCCATCACCATTCGACGAAAGCTAAAGCCGCTAAAACAACAGTAATAATGGTAGTTGCCTACTGCTTTACCCAATAAAGGGACTCTTTAGTCATATTCAAGCAGTATTAATAAGTAGGTACCACAATTATTATTTTATTGACGTATTGTTCATGTTCTGTACCTACTACCTACCTATTGAAATACAATGTCACGTCTCCTTAAAAGCTGGTTCTTCGCCTTTGACAACCAAGTACAATCCACACATCTACGGAAGCTCCAGCCAAGGGCCACTCAGTACAAGGATCAACTCCGCACTACGAACTCAATCTTACTGCTACGACAACACCGCGTGGTGATGTTCACTATCGATTTTTTTTTCCTTTCATTTCTGTTACCTTATCATTTTACCTGAGCACGAGCATACCTGCTACTTTAGCGTCCCTATCTTCATTGAATCAGGCAGATCATATTTCATCTCTGAACGTTTAATAAATAAATCAAGTTATAATTGGATTCGAAGAAAAGTTTTGCAATGGAAGTTTAAATTTAAACTTTAAACCTTCTTAACAATAAGGATTATAAGGAAGGAAAAAAACTTATCCAGTTTAATAACGGTGCAATGCATCGATATTATTAGACTTAATAAATAAGTGGCCTGCCTATATTTACTTCGGATAATAAATACAGAATACCTAGATTCAATGTTCAATCGGTCCTCCAAATGTGTCTAATTGTCTATGTAACATTTACCTTTGTAAATAAATGCTATTCAGTAAATGCTTAGCCTTAGAAACTCAATTGACTCATTGGTCAATCATTAGCATAACAGCAAATTGCCCTTTCGACTAAACAAATAATGGAAGAGGAGTTTAAATAAACACCTGACGTCTCAGACGTTCTCCTATTTAAACAAACTTTATAATCCTTGGTAATCCTGTATAATCTAGGATTAGATTGTTTAAAGTCCATTTCCAATCTTAAATAATTTATCACACATATGTACCCATTTGCATACGTATTTCTCAAATTTCCTAGCAAGCCGCTGATCAATATGCAGCATTTGTTAATAACTAGGTTGTGATAATATAATGATTAAGCCAGAACTTCCTGGTACCTACGACCGACCCCCACTAATCAGTAAACACTGAAGATACAACGCTTTCAAATTGCGGTTGAAACTTGCCATTCTAAGATATCTGATGAGATGTGTGGAATGATTTGATAATGATGATGCGGATATTGGAAAATGTGGTCGACATAAAGACGCTTTGTTGAATATGTATAAGGTAGTACGAAGACCACTAATTTATTGTGATATTTGCAAAGCGTTGTCGTCATTTCCAGTATAATTGCTCGCTTAACTTCTCCAATTTTCCATCGAGTTTTGGATCCATTTCAGTAATTCTAACAAAATTTTCTAAGAAGTTTCTCGCAGTTATCATCTATAAATGATACAAAAATAGATAATTTTAAGGAAGACTATTTATGTCATTTATACATTAACATCATTATAATTTTTACTTGAATGCGTTCCTGTAATTGTGAATCATACATATTCTTGTAAGTAGGTACTGTAATTAGGAAGTCTTTGCTGGAGGTATTTGTTCACTTTTCGTACGTCTCAGTCGAATCATTTGTAGTATGTACCTTGAGTTCTGTAGTATGATCAATTTCAGATTCGTAGTATGATAATAATTTCCACTTTCTTGCATTCTCGGTAGAAAGTCTGGATACGTGGGTGGCTCAATCTATCTCTTTAAAAGTTTTTGAATCGATTTCTTTAAAAGTGATATCTTTAAAAGGCTTAAATAATTGATCTCTTTAAAAGGCTGAATCGATCTCTTTAAAAGGCTGAATCCATCTCTTTAAAAGGTTGAAACCGCCCCATGTCTCGTGGTTCCTGTTCACTTCACTAGTTGATTTAGAAAATTTCTCCGTCAATCCAAAAGAACAATAGAATGAGCCATATGGGCACGTTGCCCTCTCGAAAAACAACAGACCAAGTGTTTTTATTTTTATAGGCATAGGTATGTCTGGAAAAAAGCCATATCTAGTAAAAAAATAATTTTTTTTCTTTTTTTTAGAGAGAGAGAGAGAGAGAGAGAGAGAGAGAGAGAGAGAGAGAGAGGGAGAGAGAGAGAATCCTGGACTTTATTTCTCTCAGCAAATAATGATTACTTAATTTGCAAAAGGATTAGGTACCTATATTTTGAAAAATTCAGAATGCACAGTGTAAAATTACAGAGAACCTACCTACTATAATCAGGAAGGAATAGGACCCAGGCTCAATTTTCCGTGTGGGTTGAACCTATTAATTATTTTCTTCATTTCTTCCTCTATTTTTTCATTGTTTTACCTATTATCTTTTCTTTTTTTCTTCTATTTTCAACGCAAAGTAGGATGTAGGAAGCTACTTACTTTTCCTTCAGTTCGACGTTCCATGAGAAAATGATGGTATGTTATACATAGTGCTTGCTTTGTTTTCCGTGTCTGTGAGATAGACATGGCACCGGCACCTATCTCACGGTGTTGGAAGGATTGGGGGTTTAAAAACCCCTTGGACGCCCAGAAACAATATCCGGGCCCCTTCCGTGTCCCTTGTGTTTGTATACAGAGAATTTTGGAAGTGAAAATGGTACCTAGTGGCCTAGGTATCGGTGTGAGAGGGATTGGGGATATAAAACTTCAACCCCTTGGAATCCCGGAAAACCTGGGCTCCTTCCTATTCTAGCTGAAAATTTTGATGAGATGTTTATTTTTCTTTCTTAGCCTTCCTCTGCACCTCTTCTCGATTCTCTGATCTTCCTTCTTTTATATCTAAGCTTTTAAATCTCACTTTTTTTTGGGGATCTTAAAATCCCCCTATTCTTCCTTCTGTTGCTTCTTCTGCTTTTCTACTCCTCCTCAATTTTCCCAATTTCTTTCTCCTTTCTGTACCCACTCTTATTCGCTCTCTCTCCCTATTCTATGAATTTATCTTATTTATCATCTATTTCACTATGTTCTCTTTTTCTTCTCCCGTTTTCTCTACTATTCCTCTTAGTACCACACGGGTTTTTCTCTTTATTTTGTTCCTATAAATTGTGTTACCATTTGTATATATTTATTTTGTAAATAAAGTTCGATCTAATGGTTTAATAATAATTAAATAAATAGTAATAACCGAAGGACTGGTGTAACGCTAGGAATATGACCTATGGTTTGTGGAGAAAACAGGTGGAACGTGTCAAATAATGCTCCTTCAATTTATCAAACTCAATTTCATGTTGACCTGTCTCTCTTTTTATTGCTCGTGTATGCCTATTTTCGCCCCGATAAAAAGTAAGTTGATCAGAATAGTGTGGGGAATTCGCTTCGCTTTCGGGACGATAACAGCCCGTTCACACTGCATGAAACGAATATCTCTTCGTCATAAATTTTTCCGTGAAGCGAGGCGGTGACGTATACAAATGAATCTGATCGATTTGACACGAAAGAAAAGAATTTTCTCCATTTTATTCAGTTTATTTTATTAATTATTCAGGTTTTTATTATTCCTTTTATTTGTTACTTTCTATTTTTCCAGTGAAATTCTATTTGATTTCAAAAGAGTCGTAGGTACGTAATTCCTTCCTACGCAATTGGTACACAATGACCTTTTGATTGAGCGATTTTTTTTATCTTATCTTCAGAATCCCTTATTCGCTCTCAAGTTTGCCAAACTTTTCACAAATACCTACATTTCATGACAAGCTAAATTTCTGTGAGTCGAACCACCAAATCTAGATCTGAAGTTCACCATGCTAAACACTACACTGTCAACTGACAGTTGGGTACATAAAGCGTATTAATTCTTTCGCAAATTTCATGGTAGTAATGCGGTGGGAAATAGTGAAATTGAACATTGAATGGCATTGTACCATTTCTCCATTTCCCATTATTACCACCTGATTGCGAAAGGAAAATACTGTATACTTAACACTTTGAGTTCGACGTCAGACATACTCGTATGTAGTTAATACGTACCTAATGACTAATGATATTACGTAACATTTATGACATCTCATAGTTTGAAACTACACCTTTTTTACTTTCCTTATCCTATAGGAAGGAAAGTAATCGGGTCAAATTTTCGATGGTCAGATTTTAGTGTCAAAATACGTTTTGAGGTCCCTAGAGCCTAAATCCGTACGGGTCACCGGCCACGCTTGGCGGAATCACAACTATTTTATTTTTTAATATAAATTTATAAAATAAATAAATGTATAAAAACAAGTTGTGAAACTGTTTTTGTCATTGTCCTGTTGTCTGATGTTTTTATAACCAAATGGATTTTTTATAGAGGTTTGATAGAGGGAACTGTAACTGCTAAGGTCTTGTTATCCCGAAAATGCAGCGCAGAGAGAAGGATGACAAGATAGGAGAAAGCCAGCAGCCGTTCGGAGAACGAACTACCTATATCTGTTTGAGATAAAATCCGCCCCTGGAATCGAACCCTCGACCTAACGCTTGTAAAACAGACCTAACTAGGCTGGCTGAAGTATGAGTTATGTACTACACAGCATCAGGTACGTCGTATTAAACGCAAATTAAAATTATACATTCAAGGAGCGTAAACATTAAGCTTCAACTATGAATAAATTTTGGAATCAAATTTCACGTCTTCCCCTCTATTTCCCCTTCCCTATTTTTCCCCTCTTTCTCTTCTCTCCCTCCGTTTCGTTCTCCCCTCCCCTCCATTTATTTATCTCCCTCTGTTTCATTTCTTTATCCCTCTTTCTCCTCCTCTCCCTCCCTTTTCTATTCCCTCTCTCCACCAGTTATTAGTTTCCCCTCTTTTACCCCTCTTTTTTCCTCTTTCTCTTTTTCTCCTACTCTTTTCCATCCTGTCTCTAAACAATTTATTTATTTTCCCTCTTTCTTTTTCATCCTTCCTTCCTCCACTTATTTATTCTCCCTCTTCCTTTTCCATCCTTCCTTCCCTCCACTTATTTATTTCCCCTCTTTCTTTTTCATCCTTCCTTCCCTCCACTTATTTATTTCCCCTCTTTCTTTTTCATCCTTCCTTCCCTCCACTTATTTATTTTCCCTCTTTCTTTTTCATCCTTTCTTCCCTCCACTTTTTTATTTTCCCTCTTTCTTTTTCATCCTCCCTTCCCTCCACTTATTTTTTTTCCCTGTTTTCCTCTCCTCTTTTCCTCTCCTGTCTCATTCTCTCCCTCCTCCCCTTCACTTATAATACTCCTTCAAGGCATACCTGCACACTGAATATGTAAATCTCCAATTTGGACTCTGATTTTTTTCTTTTTTTTTAGAGAGAGAGAGAATCCTGGACTTTATTTCTCTCAGCACATAATTATTACTTAATTTACAAAAGGATTAGGTACCTATTTTGAAAGATTAGGTACCTATTTTACAAAAGGATTAGGTACCTATTTTGAACAGTGTAAAATTACAGAGAACCTACCTACTATAATCAGGAAGGAATAGGGCCCCAGGCTCAATTTTCCGTGTGGGTTGAACCTATTCATTATTTTCTCCATTTCTTCCTCTATTTTTTTCATCCTATTGTTTTACCTTATTGTCTTTTCTTTTTTTTTCTATTTTCTCAACGCAATGTAGGATGTAGGAACCTACTTACTTTTCCTTCAGTTCGACGTTCCATGAGAAAATGAGGTATGTTATACATAGTGCTTGCTTTGCTTTCCGTGTCTGTGAGATAGACACGGCACCTATCTCACAGTGTTGGAAAGATTAAGGCTCATAAACCCCTTGGACGCCCAGAAACAATACTTGGGCTCCTCCCGTGTTCTTGTTTGTATACAGAGAATTTTGAAATTGAAAATGGTACCTAGTGGCCTAAGGTATCGGTGTGAGAGGGATCGGGGATATAAAACTTCAACCCCTCTTAAAAAAAATAATATTATAAAAAAAAAAAAAAAAAAAAAAAAAAAAAAAAAAAAAACAGCAGAAAACATTATAATGTTAAACAGAATACCTATCAGTATTTATTTATTTATTATGTAGGTACAGACAAATACAGACAGACAAACAAAATGCAAAAATGCAATCGTCGATTAAAAACACTTTGTTTACTCGTATAATTAACTCTGATAGGCACCCAAACACTCTCTAGTGCAGTATTTACAATGACCCCCACCTGTTGTTTAAATTGCCGAAAGGGATTGTGTTAAAATGTAAAATAACACAAAGTAAATTTGTTCAACCAAATCCGGGGAAATTGTAGGGAAAAAAGTATTACAACTAGAAGCGCTTGCAATAATCCTTTCCCGGAATGAACTCTCGAAAATGAATCCCTCAGGCTGAAACATAAAATAGTACCTACTTAAATTTGTTTATTCATTGAAATTAAATTGAAAGTTCAATTAAACCAAAGGTGGATTTACACGATCAAGCCATTTGAACAAACTGTGGCTTGTGCAAACCGGTTTGCACAAGTGAATCGTAGTGTATTATGAAGCTTGAAGCTTACAGAAGCCAAAAAAAATCTGTTTCTAAGTTCCTCTCACAAATGTGTGTAAACCGAGCATGCCATTTTCGTGCAGTTTTAACTGATATGGAGAGATGAGAGTATGAGAGAGAGAGAGAAAGAGAGAGTGTGCTGACATTTCATTCAATTGTCAATGAAAAAGGTATGAATTATTGCACATCGGGAATTTTTTTTGTTCCATGAATTGGACAAGCTATAATCCGACCATCAAATTGTGACACTGAAGTCTTTATGCTACACTAGAGAGAAAGAGGAGAGAGAAAAAGAGGAAGTTAGGGAGGGATTTATAGGGAAGGACAGGGGCAAGAGCGGTAGATTGAGTGAAGGAAGGTCCGCACTGAATTTATTTTGCAAATTCAATACAAATATTTTTTTTTTTTTTTTTTTTTTTTTTTTTTTTTTTTTTACAGTTTCCCACTCACCTATTTAGCCAGTTGCATTTGGAATTTTCAGGTTCTCCTCCTCTCCCACTTTTTAATACTCTTATATTGAAGGGTTTCTTTGAAAGAAAGCCCGAAAGGGAAAATCGAGTTTTGGGTGGAAAAACTTTGAAATTTTTGATGTCCATTAAAAAATTTGAGAGAATTTTACAAAAACTCTTGTATAACTTTGTTTTGTTTTTAAATAATTGAGATAAAAACATGGTACTTTTTGGTACTGATTCTCAAAAACATTCTGCACAAGAAAAGCCGTTTTATGTAAAAAGAACCAGGCCCTTTTTGAATAAAATAGTTCAATTGCGTTATTGGGTGAGGTTAGGAAATTCGATGTTCGTACCAAACAATTTGTTTTTATTCCTCATTTTTTATTCAAGGCACATTTTGTGTGTTGTTGGTGGTGTTGTTGTGGTCCTTCTTCTTTTTCTTCTACTCCTCTCAACTTGAGTCTGCTCGCTTAACTTCTCCAATTTTCCATCGAGTTTTGGATCCATTTCAGTAATTCTAACAAAATTTTCTAAGAAGTTTCTCGCAGTTATTATCTATGAATGATATATAAATAGATAATTATAAGGAAGACAATTTATGTCATTTATACATTAACATCATTATAATTTTTACTTGAATGCGTTCCTGTAATTGTGAATCATACATATTCTTGTAAGTAGGTACTGTAATTAGGAAGTCTTTGCTGGAGTTATTTGTTCACTTTTCGTACGTCTGAGTCGAATTATTTGTAGTATGTACCTTCAGTTCTGTAGTATAATCAATTTCAGATTCGTAGTATGATAATAATTTCAATTTTCTTGCATTCTCGGTAGAAAGTCTGGATACGTGGGTGGCTCAATCTCTCTCTTTAAAAGGTTTTGAATCGATTTCTTTAAAAGTGATATCTTTAAAAGGCTTAATTGATCTCTATAAAAGGCAGAATCAATCTCTTTAAAAGGCTGAATCCACCTCTTTAAAAGGTTGAAACCGCCCCATGTCTCGTGATTCCTGTTCACTTCACTAGTTGATTTAGAAAATTTCTTTGTCAATCCAAAGGAACAATAGAATGAGCCATATGGGCACGTTTCCCTCTCGAAAAACAACAGACCAAGTGTTTTTATTTTTATAGGCATAGGTATGTCTGGAAAAAAGCCATATCTAGTAAAAAAAAATGCCTAGAAAAAAAGACCTTTTAAATAATAAATGAAGCCTTGGAGAGTGTAAAATTACAAAAAAGAGGCAACAGTGTATAAAACTTTTTTTCTGAAAATTGCTAGTTTATGCTGTTTATGTCACAACGCTGTATTATGATAACGTTAACGACCAAAGTTTTTTTTTTTAGATAACATAAATATTATGATGGTAAAAAAATGAGATAGTTCCGACACTTTGGATTGGAAGGGAGAGCCAATACACTATCAGTAAGAGAGATAAGAGGAAAGAGAAAGAGAGAGAGAGTGAAATCAGGAAGAGAGATAAATTAAGTTGTTGTTTTCCAATTTTTGGATCTAGGTAGAATATTCTGGAGGTTTAGGATTTCTTATTTATTTATTTTTTCTTAGTCCCCTTTTTCTATTCTTCCTCTTCCATTTTCTTCTTCTACTCCTCCTCCTCGTCCTAAATTTTCTTCTTCTTCTTTTTTATGTTTTTTCTTCTTCTTCTTCTTCTTCTTCTTCTTCTTCTTCTCCTCCTCTTCCTCGTCCTCCTCCAACTTCTCCTTCATCGTCTTTCCCCCTCCCTTTTCTAACAAGCTGGGCCCGTCCCTCCGGGAATTTTTCAGCCCGTAGTTTATTCGATCGTGGTTAAAGAATACCTATGTACCTACCTAATTATTTGTTTAATATTCAGTTTATTATTATTGATTTGATTTTACTTTCATGTAATGATTTAAAATCAAGACTAGAGCACGTGCTCCCTTTATTCTTTTTAATGTTTCCTAATAACTACCAATGTAGTGTTGAAGTCACCCATCCATTTTTTGACTGAAGTGTTATCTAAAACTTTCTCGCTTTGAGTTCATAGGTCGTCGCGACAAATTTCAAGATCAGAGCTAGCTCATTTGTGTGAGAAAATGTGAAAAAAATCCCCCAATCCCCCAAAATCCAGTTTTTTTTTTTTTTTTTTTTGCTTTATGGTTCTCTGGACAAAATTTGCACCACCACTTTCGTGTTCCTGGTAGAAAAACCTTTAATTTGATATATTACCTAGGTCTACCAGGTTTGGTAAGTCCTTCTATGGGGACAGACACACAGACTGACAGCCAGACACCGAAGCGAATACAATAGCCCGTCCACTATACCTTTTTTTTACTATCGTAATATTAAAGGAAGGACGGGCTAAAAAGGGGTCATCTTCTTCTTCTCCTCCTTCTTTTTCTTTTCCTTTTCTCTCCAAGTCGAAAATACTCTTCGGGCTTTTTCTCCTGACGGATTTGAGAACACGAAAATCTCGTAACGAAAAATCCCTCGGATTAACAGCTGGTATACCCTAGTAGCTACGAAAACAGATAGAAATCTAGATACTTATATCTTATGACCTTTAGTATACCGCAGATTGGGGTATTATCGTTCAGCTCACAGTCAAAATTTGGAACATTCTCGCGACGAATCTTTTTGATCGGACCGAAACTGAACCGTGACCGGAGCGAGACTGGCACTATAGTGTGAATCAGGCTTTAATTGTTTCTACAATTTGACATTGAAGTGGTAGCCTACGCAAGCTTGTTGGGCAGGTTACCACTTCAATGCTAAACTGTACAAACAATGAACTATCCTTACAAGCCTAGCCTATCCTTAAGTGTTACGACAATATTATTCAAATCCCGGAAAATATTTATTATTATTTTATTTTTTCTCTCTAAAAAACAATCTCATTCTTCAAATTCAGGGATTATGAAGGGGTGGGGGGGTTAATCCATCGGAATCGTTTTCATTTTCACAGGAGCCACATAAAGAAGAAGAATAAGATCAAAGCAGCAATACAGATTGCGGTCCTTCTAAACTGTTTAACTGTCTGACACTTGTCCTCAACCCCGTATTAGCGGAAATTACGAACTTTTTTGAGAATTTCTTGGTTTTAGATGGATTATATCCTCAGGCATCTTTCGTTCCAACCTTCACGAAGTTTACTACCTATTATCGGTTCATCTAATATCTATAGTTCTTTTCAACATGACTTCTCGACGTGACGGTTTATCCGATTTGGCTTTGGTAAACACGTTTGGTATCTAAAGAGCATTCGACTATTAAATTTTGGGCTCGTTCGGACTTTTTTGGGGCTCCGTAGTAGTTGCTCTTTTTTTCGAGCTCTACAGTTCACTGAGCCATTTGTACTTAATAAAGTAGTAATAACAACAGTTGTCTTGTAATACAAAACCACGTATTAGCTTCGAAGAAAAAAAAGTTTGGTGTCTAGCTGTCTAGAATGTCTAGGTTAGTTTTCTTGTACTCCATTGGGTTACCTCTGGGGAAAGTTTTGTAAAAGTTGTCTGAATTCAAGTGGTGTCATTTCAACGAGACATCTTGGTTTCTGTTCACGTGGTCCAAAGTTAGTACTTTGTCATGGAGAACTTTTTTTTCCATCTTGTATGTCTGTTAAGTTTGTTTGCGAAACAATTGTTTTTTTAATGTCAAGGTCCAAAAGTTTTATTTGAGTCTGAGTACAGAGAGCCAAGTTCAAGTAGTAAGTACATCCCCTCAGCCTGCAAGTAATGAATTTGTAATTAATATGCTCTGACAATAATTTCATTATTTCATACCTAACAGCGCTTGCTAATTTGATTGTAACATTGCATTGTGCCAAGTGTTTAGAGTACACAGTATTGCTGTGCATAAATTTGTTCATTTTTTTTTGTTTTCAGGTCATTCTTTTAACTTGGATTTTATTTTGTTTGTTTGAGAAATTAACATGAACCATTGTTTGATTGCAAAAGTTGTCTTTTATCTTTTACTTAGTTGTAAACTTAATAAAGCCAAATAAACATGGCTAGAGACCATCACACTGGTGTATGACTGATTTAAAAAGAAGATTTCTTTATTCCGCCATCACCATTTGGCGAAAGCTAAAGCCGCTAAAACAACAGTAATAATAGTAGTTGCCTACTGCTTTACCTAGTAAAGGGGCTTTTTAGTCATATTCAAGCAGTATTAATAAATACCACAATATTATTATTTTATCGACGTATTGTTCATGCTCTGTACCTACTACCTACCTATTGAAATACAATTTCACGTCTCCTTAAAAGCTGGTTCTTCGCCTTTGACAACCAAGTACAGTCCACACACGAACACATCTACGGAAGCTCCAGCCAAGGGCCACTCAGTACAAGGATCAACTCCGCACTACGAACTCAATCCTACTGCTACGACAACACCACGGGGTGATGTTCACTATAGTTTTTTTTCCTTTCATTTCTGTTTACTTTTTTTTTCATTACAACTTGTACAGACTGGGTGTATTTTCCCTTCGGAAACTGAGATGATCTCCAATCTTTTAAGGCTCATTTTCCCTCGTTCAAAGGAAAATACTAAAATTAGTTCAACCACTAAATGGTGGGGTAGCGCCTGTCCTAAACCATTGGATATATAAGGTGGTGTTCAGGGTGGTTTATGACAATCAAAGAAATAAACAAACTATATTCAAAATACATAAAGAAAACTAAAATCTTGAAAAGGGAAATTGACAAAATATGTTACAGGTTTCGTACCAAAAGCCTTTGATATCAGGTTTAATAGCTAGGTTGTTATTATTATACAATGTATATACAACTAGTGGTTAACCCGTCCTTTGTACGAGACCACCACACACATCACACACACACACACACACACCATACTCACACCACACACACCCATCACACACCCACACCCACCACACACGGTCGCGCTACGCGCTCCATGACACGTCCCACAGTGCAGCATAATAGGCATAACTTTGAACCGCCGCCATTTTGAATCAGGATAGGATGTGACAATTTTAAGTAGTCTATGTTACCTCGAGTACTCTTCTTAACAACCAAAAAAATTTCATCAAAATCGGTTGAGCCGTTTTCTCGAGAAAGTATACAGTATGGACGTGTTTCGGGTGATATCGATTAGTTTAGACGCTGCTTATCAATCAAATGAATCACTCGGTATATCAAGAAGTGAGGGAGATGTCTTTCCAAGGAAATTGGCCGTCTTTGAATTTCTCAAAGAGGGAAAAGCAGAGTCTCGTCCTACGCTGACAGTCTAAATAAAGAATGAAAAAGTTACAAAAGAATATAATTTTATAATATGAAAAGGTACTAAGGTATCATTCATAGAGCTTTTGAAAAGGATATATTGTGGTTAGAAACGGGAAGAAGGATAATATAATATTTGGACACATCAATGAAAGAAAAGGATTTGGAGCTTTTGCGGTTTTCGTGAAGCATTAAGAACACATCACGTCAGAAGGTACAATAAAACCTGGCATTGTTACAAAGAAATTTCCGTCCTGTTACACAGCAACCTGTCACTGTTAGGCCAGCCAGTCACTATCAGGTAGACCTGACAGGTACGGTTGAAAAGGTCCGTCTGTCAGGTTTACCTGATATCCGATAGTGAGTGGATGACCTTACACTGAAACACACAGCACTTGATCCTGAATCCTGATCCTGATAGACAAGAAATTAAGTTTGTGGTTATGTACTGAGATATGATAGGCTAGGCTTCTAGGGCTAGTTAATTGTTTCTACAATTTTACATTGAAGTGGTAGCCTACGCAAGCTTGTTGGGCAGGTTACCACTTCAATGCTAAACTGTACAAACAATGAACTACCCTTAGAAGCCTAGCCTATCCTTAAGTGTTACGACAATATCATTCAAATCCCGGGAAATATTTATTATTATTTTATTTTTTCTCTCTAAAAAATAATCTCATTCTTCAAATTCAGGGAATATGAAGGGGTGGGGGGGTTGAAATTCTAACGCATTTTGAATCCATCGGAATCGTTTTCATTTTCACAGGATTGAAAACTTTCTTCGGATTTTCAATGTTTATTTTGTTGAAAATCTACCTGAAGCAAAAAAGGAGATTGTTTACATGTAGGCCAGTGCTTCTCAAATTGTGTGCCGTGAGGTCGCGTTAAGTGGGTCACGAGATCTGATTTTGAAATAAATAACAACAATAATAAAATTGGGGAAAAATATCCCAAACTGATGAGATAAAGAAAGACCAGCCAGCCTAGTTAGCTTAGTTGGTAGTGCGTCTGCCTTCTTAAAATTCATTATTAAAAGGTCGATTTCTATGAAAAAAGTTGTGAAAAATCCAAATCTGAGGTCAAAACTCCGAAAAAATAAATGTAAAATGTCGAAAATTCAATTTTTATTTTCGGTCAGAGTCCTGAACTCTGACGTCAGACTTCAGGAGATGCGCACAAACATGAATTGCGCAGAAATGCAAGCGCACAAACAGATTAATGTGTTGATTGTGTTGTCTACGAGGGACCTTTGCTCGGGACATTTGATGTGACGTCATCGCCTAGGGGAGCGTATTATGCCGTTTAGAGTTCAAGATTTACCGGTATTTTTTAAATCGATTTGTCTCGGGATCTAGAATATTCCAGAATGTTCCGCGGAAGAAAAAGAAATGTTCCAGAATCCCTCATTTCCCAGCTTTTAAACTTTGAACCATCACCCAAGTAAGCGCAACTGTTCTAATCAACATGAAGAAATTCTCTTAATTAAAGACGGTCTTTAATTAAGAGACGTTGTATTATCCGTTGTATGTGTTTTTTCTTCTGTCTCCACAAGAACAAAACACGAAGCTAAAATATTTTCTTGTTTTTACTTTCTATTACTAGAAATATAGCGTATGAGAAGATATTGTTCTGTGTCTGAGTGGGAGGAGCTGTAAAAATGTTGCCTTCTGGCAGTTTAGTCTCAAACCAAGTCTTGAGCGATTGAACAAATTTGCTGCACGTTACTTTTTTTTTCAATTTTTTTTTTTTTTTTTTTTTTTTTCTTCTGTCTCCACAAGAACAAAACACGAAGCTAAAATATTTTCTTATTTTTACTTTCTATTACTAGAAGTATAGCGTATGAGAAGATATTGTTCTGTGTCTGAGTGGGAGGAGCTGTAAAAATGTTGCCTTCTGGCAGTTTAGTCTTAAACCAAGTCTTGAGCGATTTAAAGAACAAATTTGCTGTACCTACGTTACTTTTTTTCAAGACGTTTGATAGAGGGGACTGTAACTGCTAAGGTCTAATCGTTCCGAAATCAAAGAGAGAAGGAAGATAGGATAGCAGAAAGCCAGCCGTTCCGAGGAGAACATTATTTGTTCAGGATAACATCCGCACCGGCGGAAATCGAACCTGGAACCTAGCGTCTAATCGTTCCGAAATCAAAGAGAGAAGGAAGATAGGATAGCAGAAAGCCAGCCGTTCCGAGGAGAACATTATTTGTTCAGGATAAAATCCGCACCGGCGAAAATCGAACCTGGAACCTAGTGCTTACAGGGCAGCCGTGCTACCAACCGAGCTAACAAGCTAACTAGGGTGGATACAAAAAGTTTACAACATCAACAAAGTAGGTAGTAGGTAGGTACTTGAATACTTGAAAAAGGGGGAAAAAGATACACTTGTGAAAGCAATATGGAAGCTTCTAGGAAACAAATTTCACACAAACATAACTTTGCAACAAGCATTGTCGTATCTGCTTGTTTCCCTCCCGTTTTTACATTTTTTTTTATTACCTCGTATGAAGTTTGTCATTCAAACGTTATATTTGTGTCACTCAAACTCGCGAATGTTTTTCCGAATAGCGCCCCGTTTATGAGAGTTTTCATTTGCGGCAAATTCGCAGTAATATTGATGTGTCATTTCTGTGTCAAGACCGTGTTACATACGTCTTGTCACTTGTGCGAATTTACCTTCTAGGAAACAAATTTCACACAAACATAACTTTGCAACAAGCATTGTCGTATCTGCTTGTTTCCCTCCCGTTTTTACATTTTTTTTTTTTTTATTACCTCGTATGAAGTTTGTCATTCAAACGTTATATTTGTGTCACTCAAACTCGCGAATGTTTCTCCGAATAGCGCCCCGTTTATGAGAGTTTTCATTTGCGGCAAATTCGCAGTAATATTGATGTGTCATTTCTGTGTCAAGACCCGTGTTACATACGTCTTGTCACTTGTGCGAATTTACCAGCTGTTGTTGTTGTTGTTGTTGTTGTTGTTGTAGCAGGGGCCTCCTCAAACTCCTCATTATGCATCCCCAGCTCCGTCCGTCTCATCTGTGGGGGAGTTGCAGGAATATTGCCACCTCCCTGGGATGGACCCAAAGGTCAATGGGTGCCAGGTTGGTGGGATGGGCACTGCAGGTGAAAAGGTGGTGGACGTCATGGGGACTCTAATTTTTTGGGGACGAATTTACCAGCTGACAAAAAGATGTGAAGAGACATCATCCTCTTTCCTTTCCTAAGTTACCTGCTACCTACAACTGAGTTGTACCTATCCTTTTTTCATAAGAAAAAATAAGTAAATAAATTTAAAATCATAATACCTAGGTCTAACCTAACCTAATAATAAAAAATATATATTTTTAGCTACCTATAACGAAAATATAAAGAAAAATTCCTCGCATATAACGAAAAAAAAAAATATTTCTAGGTATAACGAAAATAGCAATGAAAAACGTGGAAATATAACATAGATATTATCTACTGTTGGTGTGTCCATCCAGAAAGAAAAGAAATAAATTGCGACAAAAATTCCCAACATGAAGAAGAATTCGTGGTAAATTACGGAAAATGTGGATTTCACAGTCTGCGCACGCAGAAACCTTTCACTTGACTGTAATAATAGCCTAAGACACAGGGAGAAAAACGTAAAAATATTACCCTACTTTATTACATTAAATTTCTTTTTGCTCGACTATTCCAATGGGACTGGCACGATAGGTTCATCTTACAAAATAATGGAACGTAGCGTAGCGTAAGCGTAGATTAGACACCTCCACCAATTTATTAAATATTGCACATTGCATACTCAAAGAGTTACACGGCATTCATACATTTCAATTTTCGTCTACAAAAGAGTTACAAAATTTACACCAACCCAGTTAGCTTAGTTGGTAGCACGTCTGCCTTGTAACTCGGGGCGGATTTTATCCTGAAGGGATAAGGTTCGTTCTGCTCGCGCTGAAATTTGCATAAAAGCAATAATAATAAAAAAGATCTGAAGTTAAAAAAAAAAAAAAAAAAAACTAAAGGGGACAAGGAAGAAAAATGCTGACGAGATTTAAATCTGTCAGAGGGAAACTTTGGGGATCTTACCTGTTAACTTAGACCTGTTGGTCCCCCCACCCGCCTGGAACTAAGACCCCTCCCACCTGGAACAATGTCCCCTTCCTGCCTGGAACCTCATGAATCGAGGCTAAATCCTGAGAAGTTTTAAGGAAGAACTTCAGGTTTACTGGAAGTTTAAGCTGGGTCACAGGATTAAAATATATTCAGTGTTTTTATAATCTTCAGTTTTATTCCAGTTTGAGGTGCACCCTTAAAAACGTGGGCGGTGAAAAGTATTTTCCTCTTCCTGAAAGACAAACAGCAACAAAGATGTACTTTGTCTCATATTTTCCATTATGAGATTTAGCAACGAGCTAGACAGGGTTAGACATAGGGGAAAATTTCGTAGAGAGTTTTAGATATACGTATAATCTGTAAGAAGGTACCCAAAAGGAAAAAATGAGTTTTCATAGCGAATAGCTTTGAAATGACCCAAAAGACAAAAAAATAATAATAATAAGTTGTGATTTTGCCGGAAAAAAAGAGTTTCTGCACCGCTAACTTACGTGACGATAAATGAAACGTAAGACGTCGTAAGTTGACCAAAACGCATTTCTGCTTCTGCACATACGCAGAAAAATCAACGGGATGCTAATTTTGGTTGCGGAAACTCTCTAATGAAGAGCTCTTCCCTAAAGAGAATATATAATTTTTACCCATTTGCAACTGCTCCATTAGAGACTTTGCACTAGTGGTAGCGAACCCCGCTTGAGCGGAATTGGAGAAAAAAAAAAGACGAAGAAGAAGAGGAGGAAAAGAAGAAGACGACGACAAGGAATAAGATGATGAAGAAGAAGGAGAAGAAGATGATGAAGAAGATAACTATAATTTTTACCCATTTGCAACTGCTCCATTAGAGACTTTGCACTAGTGGTAGCGAACCCCGCTTGAGCGGAATTGGAGAAAAAAAAGACGAAGAAGAAGAGGAGGAAAAGAAGAAGACGACGACAAGGAATAAGATGATGAAGAAGAAGAAGAAGAAGAAGATAACAAAGAAGAAGGAGGAGAAGAAGATGAAGATGATGAAGAAGAGTAAGAAGAAGCAGGAGAAGAGGTGCCGTCACGTGGTTCCGCAGATGTCATCACATAGTGTAATCTTCAAAGGATGTTTAGTGTCTTGATTACCTACTTTAGATTAACTAGGTAGGTACCTATATCACTTCAAAAGTAGACTGTCTACTGTCTACTTTCTAGATAGAGAGAATACAAGATTTATGAGTTTGTATAAAGGGGATCGTGAAGAAAGCAGATCTTGAAGGAGGGAAAAGAGATGAAAACCACATAAAGTCACGTCAGAAGGTACAATAAAACCTGGCATTGTTACAAAGAAATTTCCGTCCTGTTACACAGCAACCTGTCACTGTTAGGCCAGCCACTCACTATCAGGTAGACCTGACAGGTACGGTTGAAAAGGTCCGTCTGTCAGGTTTACCTGATATCTGATAGTGAGTGGATGACCTTACACTAAAACACACAGCACTTGATCCTGAATCCTGATAGACAAGAAATTAAGTTTGTAGTTATGTACTGAGATATGATAGGCTTCTAGGGCTGTTAATTGGGTACACCCTTAAAACAGTGTGGGTAGATCTCAAAATTAGTTCAATTTAAGAATTAAACGAGTCTGGACGGCCATACATAGGTATTTGGTACGTCATTATTATGTACATATGTATCTTAATAAAGACGTACCAAAAAACATTAGTACCTACCTAATTAAAACTTTATTTTTTTAGGTTTTTAGAAGACCCTGTTTGTCTAGAACTTGAATATATAATTGGGTTATTTTTTACTGTACATCATCCTCAATATTGCACTATTTAAAAACAGAGAGAGTTTCAAAAGCATCACAATTCATCTTCAGAACTACGCAAACCTTCTAAGCTGTTTAACTGTAAACACCTAACCACTTCAACCTTCAACTACCTAGATGGAGGTAATTCCTTTTAAATATCAGACCTTATATTCAAAAAGGGTACCATGCAATTTCTATTGAAACTATTTACATAAAATTGATTTCTCAAGAGTTTTTTTTTTTAATGTGTTTTATTTAAAGAGGAGATTAACAATTTAAGTCCTTTTCCTCTCAAGAGTTTAATGTTCGGTCCAATCAATGTGGGGATTTCTTTGCAGTGGTATGTCGTGAGATCTTTGAAAGGGGATGCTTTAATCCCATGAATTACATATAATGTCACTGATTATTTTCAAATACGCCTCTGATAGTTAGGGAAGAACCTACGAGTAACTACAACTTTTTTAGCGAAAGCAGGTACATACAAATTTTTTAGCGAAAGTGGGAAGGTGTATTTTTCCTTTCGGAAACGGAACCGATCCCATCTTGGATTTCCTATGGCTTAGTGCTAGCGCTACCACGCCAAAAGAGGGGGAAACGAACTTCAAGAGAGGAGAAATTCCAAAAGGAAAATACATACAACTACTATAGTATCGCACCTACACGGAATTTCAAATGTACCAAACTACTAAACCGAACCTAGGTTGATACGAGGAATTTATTTCCAAAATATTGTTCCCCCATAAGGCATTTTAATATTGGAATGCCATGTACACCGATAGGTTGGCAGGTAGGAAAACGTAATATTTATGTCTTATTTTGTTCGTATCGTTTTATTTCTTTATGCCATTAGGTTTGAAACATGTCATCTGTCATGTTTTGACTCGAATTTGAATTGTGTTACCGTTCCACAAAACGAGAGACACATTTTTACATAGGGAGGACGTAGGAAGAAATCATGGGGAAAAAAGAGGAAGAAGTAGGTGGGTGGGTAGGAAGTAGGCGAAAAAGGAATTGCCTACCTCGGTAGCGGAAATTGGGAGAAAGAAGGAGAAGAGAAGAAGAGGAAGAAGTAGAAAAAGAAGACGACGACGAAGGTGGTAGCAGGAAGATAAGTCGTTGTATCTAGGAAGAAGGCATGTAAGTAGGAAGGTAGGAAGAAGTAAGGGCAACAAGCTGGGCCCGTCCCTCCGGGAATTTTTTAGCCCGTAGTTTATTTGATCGTGATTAGAGAAAATCAGTACCTATGTACCTACCTAATTTGTTTAATATTCAGTTTATTGTTATTCTTGTTCTTGATTTGATTTTACTTTCATGCAATGATTTAAAATCAAGACTAGAGCCCGTTCTCCCTTTATTCCCAATATAATGTTTAAGTCACCCATCCATTTATTAGCCTTGCTCGGCGTAGCATAACACAGGTGACGCTAAAACCGGTCTTAAAATAACGACTGAAGTGTTATCTAAAACTTTCTCGCTTTGACTTTAAAGGTCGTCGCGACAAATTTCGAGATCAGAGCTCATTTGTGTGAGAAAATGTGAAAAAAATCCCCCCAAAACTCCATTTTTTCTTGTTGTTGTTGTTGTTGTTGTTGTTGTTGTTGTTGTTGTTGTTGTTGTTGTTGTTGTTGTTGTTGTTGTTGTAGCAGGGGCCTCCTCATTATGCATCCCCAGCTCCGTCCGTCCGTCTCAGTGGGGAGTTGCAGGAATATTGCCACCTCCCTGGGATGGACCCAAAGGTCAATGCGTGTCAGGTTGGTGGGATGGTCACTGCAGGTGAAAAGGTGGTGGACGTCATGGGGACTCTAATTTTTTGGGGACGAATTTACCAGCTCGTCACACCTGACAAAAAGATGTGAAGAGACATCCTCTTTCCTTTCCTAAGCTACCTGCTACCTACAACTGAGTTATACCTATCCTTTTTTCATTAAGTAAATAAATTTAAAATCATAATAGGTCTAACCTAACCTAATAATAAAAAAAAATATATTTTTTTAGCTATAACGAAAATAGGTATAAAGAAAAATTCCTCGCATATAACGAAAAAAAATCTAGGTATAACGAAAATAGCAATGAAAAACGTGGAAATATAACATAGATATTACCTACTGTTGGTGTGTCCATCCAGAAAGAAAAGAAATAAATTGCGACAAAAATTCCCATCATGAAGAGGAATTCGTGGTAAATTACGGAAAATGTGGATTTCACAGTCTGCGCACGCAGAACCCTTTAACTTGACTGTAATAATAGCCTAAGACACAGGGAGAAAAACGTAAAAATATTACCCTACTTTATTGCATTAAATAATTTCTTTTTGCTCGACTATTCCAATGGGACTGGCACAATAGGTTTATCTTACAAAATGGAACGTAGCGTAGCGTAAGCGTAGATTAGACATCTCCACAAATTTATTAAATATTGCACATTGCATACTCAAAGAGTTACACGGCATTCATACATTTCAATTTTCGTCTACAAAGAAAGAGTTACAAAATTTACACCAACCCAGTTAGCTTAGTTGGTAGCGCGTCTACCTTGTAAGCGCGCTAGACCGCTTGTTCGATTCCCACTCGGGGCGGATTTTATCCTGAAGGGATAAGGTTCGTTCTGCTCGCGCTGAAATTTGCATAAAAGCAATAATAATAAAACCAAAACAAAAAGTGTTAGGTTACAAAAAAAAACTAAAGGGGTGGGGACAGACAGACGACACCGAAGCGAATACAATAGCCCGTCCCTTATACCTTTTATTATTACTATTGTAATTTAATAAAGGAAGGATGGGCTAAAAAAGGAAGAAGTAGGTAGAAGCGAAAAAACATGAAGAGCAATAATGTAGGTTGAAGAATGAGATGAGAAAGAGGATGAGAGGGAGAGAGGAAGATGAGTGAAAAGATATCAAACGAAAGGCATATAACGACAATATGACTGAATATGAGGGAGAATCCATTTCTTCTTCTTTGTCCTCTTTTTTTCTTTCTTCGCTTCTTTTTCTTCTTCTCTTTTTTCTTCTTCTTTTCTTTTCCTCCCCTCTTTTTCTTCATCTTATCCTTTCTTTACCTTTTTTCTCTATTTCTTCTTCATCTTTTTCTTTCCTATACTTCCCCTTTTTTTCTTCTCCTTTTCTTCGTCCTCTATTTTTTTTCCTTTCTCTATTTCTCCATCGGTGGTAACATTTATCATACTTATTCGAATATTTCACTTTTCATGTAGGTAGAATATTATCATTCGCTTATTTCCAGGGGCAGATTCACGCATAGACCCACTACTAAGTTCGGACATAGACTCACTATACTTATTTATAGTACTCAGTACTCGAATAAGACCAAAGAGTCTCTACACCTAAGCAAAAGGTTTCTATTATTGTGGTCAAATTCTCAAATAATATTGAGCATAAAATTTCATACCATGGGATTTATGGGATGACCTGGGATTGCACCCACGCCCTCCTGATTACCAGGCGAGCGTCTTGACCACTATCCCACTAAAAATGTAAATCCAGCACTGCTTTATTTCTTTTTCCACCTGATTTCCTACTGTCCTCGGTCGTTATCTCGCCATTCGTCGCCTTTTCAATGTTAGTAGGTGTTCTACCCACTGCGAATGATTGAACTATTCCTGTAATTGCTTACTTGCTCAGGTATGAACTATTTGTGACATTTATTATAGGTGAAGCGAGAGACCTTTGGTCTTTAAAATAAAACAATTAGAGGAATTAGTTCTATCGGTACTTACACCCCCAATACCCGCCATTCATGCTCAGACCATCTCGTCTGACGGGTCTGAAGCTTTTTACGCGGTCTGAGCGTGCGAGTGGCCGACATAATAGTTTAAGTTTAGAAGTATAGAATGTTTGACTCTCTATTTGGGAGGCTAGGTACAGTTTGAGCACAAATAGCGTCATTTTGAGATGGGCATCTGTAAAAGCTTTGCAAACCAAAAGAAAAAATATGGTAGGTAGATACCTACATACCTGCAACAACGAAGTGATAGTTCCATTATAATAATTACAATCCTAAATTTCAATTGAAAATCGAAAAACCTTCTTAATCTGAAAATATCAGCCAGGATCTATAGCCCTGCCCTGACAGTCGAATAAAGCACTACTTTCACATATTACCTACTTATTTCCTATGATATTATACGTATATCGAAACTCTCAAAACTTCGAGCTCATATCCGGGAGGGAATTCTAAGGAAACCATCTGAATTTGATAGCTCTTATGATACGCATCACTCAGCATTTTCACAAGAAACCATTCTTTGTACTGAGTTTGACGGTATAATAAGAACATTTAGGTACCTTTTTTATGTTCATCTGTGATGTATATTCCTAATATTTTTGTACGTTATGTATGTATGATCTAGTCATATAATATAGGATATAAATATATATAGGTTTAAAAAAAATGAAAAATGGGAGAAAAAGTAGAGTGGTTTGAGGGAGTAGTGTCATTTATTATGCTATGAAAAGTTTCCTTTTTTGAATTGCCTGCATATTTTTCTTACAAATACCTAAGTAAATACCTACGACTTAAGGTGGTAGGTCTTTATAATAGATTCCTAATAGGTACCTAAGTAGATATTTAGGTGCATATTTATTTATTTTGAAAACATTTCATAATATGTATACAGAGAAAAAGCGTCTAGGTACATATGTAATTTTGCGAAGTGTGTAAAAAATTTTTTTTTTTTTTTTTTTTTTTTTTTTTTATGTAACCTGGAAGAGGATTTTTGTTTTCTTTCTGGAAAACCTTTTTTTTCATGCGCGCTTTTTCTTTATGTATTCCAGGTTCAAAAGCAGGCCCTCATGTTAGAATTCACTGGCATGCTGAGTCTCTATTTAATCTAAATAATGGAAACACAGGTAAGTCTGCATCATATTTACTGCTTATGCCTACCAAAACAAACTCTATCATGTTTACAGCATTTTACACATCAGTTCATATCTACCCTATTTAGTAATGCTATGTGTATGTGTGAGCAACACTCATGTACACTGGAGAGCAAAAAATTGGGGTTAGATTGACTTTTGAACTTTTTTTACGACCAACAATATTTCCATTGAAAACCAATTCGACTAGAAAATAAAAGACGATAGTTAGCTTGAAGGGTAGCGCGCCTGTCTTGTAAGCGCTAGGGTGCGCTTTCGTCTTCCTTCTCTCTTCGTTTTTGGGACGATAAGACCTTGGCACTTGCAGTTCCCTCTATCAAACTTAAAAAATAATAATAACAAGTAATAATATTTTTAGAACATTAAAAAAGGCTGTCAATGTAAAGAAATGAACATGCGAATTGCCCCGACTTTTTGCTCGCCAGTGTATAATTGTATATCATCCATACTTACTTACATAAATATGGCATTTTATACTATGTGTTTGTTTGTGGTATGTTTGTTTACATGCAAAGTCTAGTACTCTGATAGGAACTTGACTTTTCATACCTTCCTTTACTTACCATGTACCTACATACCTGAATGGGGGAAAAATATATAGGAAAAAACGAAGAAGAAATGAAAAAGGACAACACAGGAAAAACTCTTGATAAAGATAGCACACGTTACATGAACACATTAATGACCCTATGTTGGTACATGGTTTCAAGGTTATCATGAAAAAATGCATGAAATGTTTGTTTGTCCTGGGTCGATTTATAATAATGTGGATGCATTTTTTGGGCTTTTTGTTTATTTTTTTTTTTAAGACAGTATATCAGCTGCCTTGAGCACAGGGCCCCGGGTTCAATTCCAGGAAAAGTATACTTTTTTCTATGGGTTCTATGTTTGGACATTTTACTCTTTCTCGGACAGATCTTAGCTTAGGTCAAGATTATTGAGATATTGGGAAAATCCTACAATGCTACAGTGAGCACCAAAGTTGTGACATAATAACACAAAGAAACTGCATTTACATTTTACATAAAAATATGATTAAAATATACTAATGTACTTTAAAAAAGCCAGTTTTTTTTTATCTTCTTCTTCTTCTTCTTCTTCTTCTTCTTCTTCTTCTTCTTCTTCTTCTTCTTCTTCTTCTTCTTCTTTTCCTCCTTTTCTTCTTCTTCTACTTCGTCTTTTTCTCCTTCTCTTCTCCTCATCCTGCTTTTCCTTCTTTTTCTGCTCCTTCCTTGTCTTCTTCTCCTCCTCCTCCATTGATAATAATATTTATTTTCAAGAGAGAGACGATTATCCCCCGCCGGTGCCGATGTCTGGTACCATTTGCCAAACGGAGAATGGAATTTCATGTTTTATATCCCGCCATTATTATGTTGCAGCGTCATGAAGAACGTGGTGCCGTTTACATCCACTAGAGTGTTATTGCCTGTCATTTGTCAAAGTGTTAAAATAGTGTCGTGTGTTGAGGTCTTACCACAGGGCCTCGGGGAGTGATAAATAATGTTTCTTAGGGGAGCCAGAGAAGTAAATAAAAATTAAGTTGTTTTATTGAGGGAAAAAAAATCGGTCTTTTCAGTCTAAAATATTTTTAAAAGGTCGAAATTATATTAATATTTTGAACATTTCGCAGTAACTTTGGGCACGTGTCAAAAAAAAAAAAAAAAAAAAAGATCATTCACTCACTTTTTTGACAGATGCTTGTGGTTTTAAACAATCGACGAAAAATACCTTTAGGTATGTAACTGAGCACCTATTGCATTTACTACGCTTTACTTTTTGTTCATTACTTTAATGTAGAGTTGAAAATTTGCTGGTAATCTGACAGCTATTGATATTTTTATTTTTTATTGTTTTTTTTACTAGCCATTCGAGCCAACAAAAACTTAGTCCCTATAATTTTTAATACTACTTCTTTTTCGCCATATTTATTGGACTGTGATGGAAAATTACACACAAACAGAAAATCTCTCTTATTAATAGGATTCCTTTGTAACTTGATAGTGTCTTCAAAAACACTCTGTATTGAAGGGAAGACGAAATAAAATTAAATTGAAAACGCAAAAGACATTCTCGTTTCTAATTTAAACACTCAAGTCTCCCAAATTCCCCTTATGTGGCTCCGAATTACAAAAGATTATTGAAAATTCCTCCATAACAATCATCCCATACAGAAGCGAATTTAATAGGACTACGCTTAAGTCTAACCCTTTCTCTGAAATTAAGCTTCAAGATTTTGAATAATATCTACTATCTATACGTAATAATTTGTATTGTGAGTTGTGAGTATTTGTATGTAATATCAGCAAGTACTTTAAAAATTTCGGCGATGCGTAATAAAATGTTGTCTGTGGACTCAAAATAGGAAGTTTATATTTTTTTCCCGCTTGGTACCAAATTCCATAAAAATATGGTTTAGTCAGCTCCCATGGCCAGGGGTCACCTGTGCTCGCGTTGCACGCGCGGGAGACCCGGGTTCGATTCCCGGCGGGGTCAAGAAATTTGTATCATGCAAATGATTGATCCCGTGACTGGCTGTTGTGGGGCCCACTCAGCGGACCCGGGTTCGATTCCCGGCGGGGTCAAGAAATTTGTATCATCCAAATGATTGATTCCGTGACTGGCTGTTGCGGGGCCAGACCCGGGTTCGATTCCCGGCGGGGTCAAGAAATTTGTATCATGCAAATGATTGATTCCGTGACTGGCTGTTGCGGGACCA